>NC_028452.1:49964840-49967560 GCF_000263155.2 Setaria italica | reverse complement strand
CGAGCATCGAAGGTGCTTGCCGGCTGGGTTGTTGTTGCCTAAATAGAATGAACAACCGAGGTGGCTAAACAGTGAAACACGAGGGCTCTTGACAACCTCAAGGGTGTTCAGCTCGTCTTGGAGGTTGATGAGGTTTGGACAGAGACTTGTGTCTTGTTGCGAAGGTAGTAACAAGCCGATATGATCGAGGGTAACCAGCACTTCGCCTGGTGTTTTGGCATGCAATTGATGGGAGGTAGAGCTGTAAGCGATTAGGCAACAACAACACGGTGCCTAAACGGCTGGTCTGCAACCTCACGTCAGGTGTGCAGAGTCAGAACTGCGTGGTGTGCTTGGATGCGAGGGTAATGCATGCGAGGGTAGTGCGTGCAAGGGTAACAAGCCGAGGGTGATGAGCCTCGCTGTAAGCAGCAGGTTTGACAGGGACGCAGCTCATCTCGCAGCTTTTCGCTGCTGAGATCCTTCGCCTTGGTGCCGTAGACTTCCTCGTGTGAAATCCTTGCATGCACCTACGCTGGTTCAACGTTCGAAGGTGCAGCCTAACTCCGTGTTCGGATTGTGTACGGCCACATGAATTTCGTTGGTTACCTGAGCACTCTCAACTGCAGATTATGTATGGGGCTTTGTGCTGGTACCTCGCACCATGACTTGGATATATGATACACTAACTTTTATCTGTGTGGTGGTGGAGCCTCGAGGCAGGCCCAGGTCTCCTGGCTACTTCGGTGCCATGATGGACTGCAGCTTGGGCGCCGAGCATATCATTAGAGCAAGTTCATAACCTCGTCGTACGTATTACTTAACCTCAGGGTCTTGAGCATGCACTCGCAAGTAACTTGCGGCACTTGCGAGTGTAATAATACATGTGCCTGCATGCATGCGAGGTGCTTGCTGCGAGGTTCTTGGCAACCTCGAGGGTTGCTGCTACGAGGCGCTTGCTGTTTCGAGGGTTTAGCTCTTGCTGCGAGGGTTGGCTTCTGGCCGGAGTTTCCGAGCATGATTGATTGCGATTTTGCGAGGTTAACTGGTTTTGAGTTGCATGCAGCGTATGATGATGAGTGCGGCTTGGATCGATGGTCTGCACTCTTGCTTTGCCTTGGTGCCTGGCAACCTCGCATGCATGCAGGACTGACAGTAACCTCGCATGCATGCGTGTGCCTTGGTTGACTGTAATGAGGTTGCCGTGAGGGTAGAGCAACTTGCTGCGAGGGTGGAGCTCGCTGCGAAGCAGCTTGGTGGTATCGAGGGTTCAACACTTGTTGCCAAAGTTCGAGCTTGCCGCAAGGGTTCTTGGCAACCTCGAGGGTTGTGCTTGTTGCGAGCTAGGGTTCTTGCAGTTTGGCACACTCGATCGGAGGTTCCTCTGAGGTTAAGTGCTTGTTTACCACTGTTGGCTAAGCACAACAGTGCTACTGCGCGAGGTTACGTGCTTGTTTATCACTGTTGGCTAGGCAGTTTTACATGAGCGAGGTTTCTGGTGTGCCGAGGGCCGCGGGTAGAGGTTGCTGCGAGGTCGCGAGGTTGTCGCGAGGTTACGAGTTTGCGAGGTTGCCGCTGAAAGAAATTTGATGAGCGGCTATTAGCTCTGGGAGGGCTGGCAGGGTTGCACAGCTTGGTTCATGTAAGGTCGAAATTGCAACTCTTGGTTGCTTCAATCCTGAAATTTTAAGGCCTGCCAGGTTAGATAGAAAACAAATATACATTAAAATGCTGCAATTTGTTGTTGCCTTTAGCTCTGAATGCTTAAACGAAAAGTAAAACTAATACTGCAACTTGCTGTTACTTTTGGCTCAGAGCTTGCACGAAAATGCAAGTATGTTGCGCAGAAACGTTCGCAGGACAAAAGGAGATGCATGCGGGGTTAATACATGCACGTGCGTGCATATGGGCTTGTGATAGCTTCGAGCCTTGGACAAAAGACAGCTAGCGTCGAGCCTTGTGATAGCCTCGGGGATGCAATTGAGGAGTACTTGACCTCGGGGAGCATGCACCGAGGGTAACCAACCAGGACTTGACCTCGAGGATGGTTATAATCTCTGTCTCATGGTGATCGTGAATTTTATTTCGTGCGAAACCACGATGGGTGCTATTGGTGCATTTGGTTCCAGGGATGAAGTGGGATGGGACGGGACGATCCCACCTCGTCCTGCGTTTGGTTTGAGGACGGGTGGGACGGGAACATCCCCAGGAAGGAATATACCCTCCAGATGCGGGACCTCCCCATCCCACCAAAACTGGCGGATGGGGTCATGCCCCGTGCACGCCGTTGCCTCCCGTCTCCGCGTCTGACAGAGGGGCGAGCTCCGGGCGAGCGTGAACGGCCGGCGAAGAGCGAGCTCCGCGGCGCCCTCCGCAGCCAGCGACGAGTGAGCTCCACGGGGGGCCATGGCCGGCGGGGGCGAGTCCGCGGGGCCCATCTTCGCGTCCCTCCATGGTCGGCGGGGACGGCGCTGCGGCCCTCCATGGCTGGCGGGACGGGTGGAGCAGGGGCAGCCGCGGCGCCCCATGGCCGCGGGGGCGAGAGGGGCGGCGGCGGGGTGGATCAAGGGGTGGGGTTGGAGCTGGGTAGCGGCGGGGTGGATCAAGGGCGGCGGGATGGAGAGGGGTGGCACGACGGGTGGAGCAGGGGCGGCCGCGGTGCCCCATGTCCGGCAGGGGGCGAGCAGGGGCCGCCGCCGGGTGGATTGGGGCTGGCGGCGGTGGATCGGGGGATGGGGTTG
>NC_028452.1:49953067-49964740 GCF_000263155.2 Setaria italica | reverse complement strand
AGTGACAATAGCCAAGTGTTCCCTCCTCCAAGCCCTATGGCTCTATTTATAGAAAGAAGGAGGTGGTTGTTTACATTAATTCCATTGGTGGGGTCTTATATTATAGATAGGTCCCTAGATTTTACAAAGAGATCCCTGAATGTTACAACTGAGTCCATGACCCTTACAAACAAGTCCCTAGACCCTATTTTAGATCTCTTTTACACAAATAGGGTCCTTAGCCTTAGGCCTCCTAAGACGCACCCCCAACACAAGGGATCCCAAACCGGTGGTGAAGGCCGGTTTGGGGCCGGCGTTAATACCACTTTTCTGTAGTAGTGTTAATTATTAAATCAGTAGGAATAAAATTATCGTAGCTTCTGCATCATTAATTAGTTAGAGTTACTTAGTTCTACACTACTAGAGAAAATGCCTCTACTACCGGTTAGGAACCCCCTTTAGTGCCGGTTGTGCAACCGGTATTGGCAATTCGGTACTAGAAAGAGTCCTTTAGTACCCGTTGAAATAACCGGTACTAAAAGGTATTACAAAATTAAAAAAATGAAAATCCACCCGGCCCCGTCCCCCATCGCCCCACTGCTAGCCCCCTCCGCCGCTGCCCCCGGCCTCCCACCACCCTCCGCCATACCGCCTGTCTCCGCCAACCGCCTGCCTCCGGCACCATCTGCCCTTCACCCACTGCTCTGCCCTGTCGTCGCCGCCGCTCCACCCCGTCGCTCTGCCCTGCCGCTGCCGCCACCCCGTCCCACCCCGCCGCCCGCCGTCGCCGCCACCACCTCACCTCGCCCCGCCACTGCTCCTCATCGCTGGTGAGGGGCGAGCAGTTGGGGAGGGGAAGGGAGGCAGTAGAGGAGGAGGAGGAGTAGGAGGAGACTGTGAGAGGAGGAGACAATGTAGAGGAGGAGGAGGGAGGAGGGAGGGATAAGGATCCGGAGCAGCGCGAAGGGGGGGGTCTAGACGGGAGATTTAGTTTCCACCTGATACTAAAGGGGGTCACGAAGGCTTCCTCGCAGACTATCCCTTGGGACGAGAGGTCATTTTTCTAGTAGTGGTAGAATGAATAAAATTATCGTAGCCGCTTGCATCAATATGCGCATTCTTTACACTTGAGCGCATATAAGTCAGTTACCAGACCTGAGATGTTGAGCATTAGCATCGTCCTTAGCCTGGAGACCCTCGTCCCTAGATGGGATCGAATCGGATCCGGATAGCACTTTTTATCACATTTCAAGTCGAATATGAATACGAATGCGGATGTTCTCAAATACGAATACAAAACGAATATCTTGAATTCGGATATTCATTGGATATTTACTCTGTTTGAAGATAACATTTACCTATTTTGTTTTTGATGGTTTTTTAATAACAAAATCTTTATACAAGTAGAGACTAAAGCATACGTACCTAACTAGTGCAAACAAAAATCGCTCATGAAAATATTACATTAATTAATAATTATTTGAAATAGTGCACTTTATGAAAAAATAATAAATGTATAAATATATATTTTAATAAATATAAATATTTATCAATGAATAATAAACATTGTATCAAAATATTTTTATTAATAAATAGATAAACTAGAGTATTTAAAATTAAATTTAATATTCACATATATTTATTATTAAATTGAATGACATTGCTCACTAAAATTAGAGATAAAATTTAAATAGTTTGATGGGTACAATATTAGTAATAATAAAACTAATAGTTTCAATGATATACTGTCATTATTAATATTCAAAGTAACATCATTTATCATTAGTTATAGAGATAACTAATAGTTTCATATGGTCGGATACGAATAGTGTCATATATGGTCGGATACGAAAGTGGAATCGGAGAGAGAAAATCAAGATAAACAAATTCGGATGTATCCATTTTAGTACCACATTAAATTCAGATATGAATACGGATATCCATATTTGTCGTTTTAGCGAATACCGATTTGGATAATTGGAATATCCATTTCTACATTTCCATCCCTACTCGTCCTGGCCTGCCCCGAGTCCTAGGGCGCCATTCTAGGACAGCTAATGAATTCTAGGCCTCCCCTGGGTCTGAGGGCGTCCTGAGTCACATGCTACCGATAGAAAAATGATGGAATTCTAGGACAGCTAACGAATTCTCTGCCTTCAAACCGTATGTAGCTGATTGCTGACTTGTGGGCGCAAATTTCCATGGAAACGTTGTGCAACCAGCTGTACATACGCGAAATCTTTTGGAAATTTGACCTCTTCACCTTATCCATGTGCCAGTGCGCTCCGTGTCAAACAGGATCTTTATTTCCACACATCTCTTGACAGAGCATGCCGCCACAAATTCCAGCTGATCTAACACGGAAGTGTGCATGCACAGATTGATTAGCTAGTGGACCAAGTTTTTCCAAACTTTTTAACCAAAGAAACGTATTTCCCTAATTTTCCAACTCAAGCTTTTCAAAAAATTAAATTGAATATAGTAGATGCGCAAACCAAATCTTAAGATGATATACTATTTCATCTATGTTTGAACCTGCTTGGTGTATTTTTAGGGAAAAGTTACTTCGGGGGTGTTTGGTTCCTCCCCATAAATTTTAGCTCCTGTCACATCAAATGTTTAGATACTAATTAGAAGTATTAAATATAGACTATTTACAAAACTCATTACACAGATGGAGGCTAAACGGCGAGACGAATCTATTAAGCCTAATTAGTCCATGATTTGACAATGTGCTACTACAGTAACCATTTGCTAATTATGGATTAATTAGGCTTAATAGATTTGTCTCGCCATTTAGCCTTCATTTGTGCAATTAGTTTTATAATTAACTCATATTTAGTCCTCCTAATTAGTCTCCGAATATTCGATGTGACACGGACTAAACTTTAGCTTAAGGAACCAAACGTCCCCGAAGTCTCGTGAGCAACTTCTCCGTGCTGCATCTCAATTATTCCAGCCAATATTCCAGGAAATTGGCATGCTGCATCTCAATTATTCCAGCCAATATTGACTACCCGGCCTCAATTCTCAACTGTACCTAGGTACTATATTATATTGTTGCATTATCGATCTCCCAAGTCCCAACAGTGCTGATGACTTTTCGACCCATCCCCTTCGCTCAGCAAGCCTATAAATACTCATGGCAACTTCTCCATGCTTCCTGCAAACACAGCTCACTTGTAGCAGACCAACCAGTAGTTGTCCAGTACCAATGGCGGCCTCCTCTGTCGTCGTCTTCCTCCTCCTCGCGGCCTTCGTCGCCGGCGCCAGCGCGGCCACCTTCACCATCAAGAACAACTGCCCCTACACGGTGTGGCCGGCGGCGACCCCCGTCGGCGGCGGCAGGCAGCTCAACTCAGGCCAGACGTGGACCCTCGACGTGCCCGCTGGCACCAGTTCCGGCAGGATCTGGGGCCGCACCGGCTGCTCCTTCAGCAACGGCCGCGGCCGGTGCGCTTCGGGCGACTGCGGCGGCGCGCTCTCCTGCACGCTCTCCGGGCAGCCGCCGCTGACTCTGGCCGAGTTCACCATCGGGAGCGGCGACAAGCAGGACTTCTACGACATCTCGGTGATCGACGGGTACAACCTGCCCATGGACTTCTCCTGCAGCAATGGCAGGAACCTGCAGTGCCGTGCCCCTCGCTGCCCCGACGCGTACCTGTTCCCCAGCGACAATTCCAAGAACCACCCGTGCCGTGGCAACAGCAACTACAGGGTCACCTTCTGCCCATGAACGGTGGTCGAACGATGGTGCAGTAATGCATCATCATGGCCACGTACGGGAAAGAAATAATAAGTTAATGAATGAATAAGACGACCTTTGGGTCGTGCATGCGTGCATGCATCTGATCTATACTATGTACTTTCATGGAACTTCAGTTAATAATTTGCACGTCTTCTGCTATCGCTACCCGAAACGGTAGATACGCGGAGTGTTAAATCTTTGCTGAGTACTTTATGTCGGGTACTCGGCAAACGCGCCATTTGCCGTGTGTCTCTGCGTATACACTCGACATACATAATACACTCGGCATACATCCTAGGTGCCGAGTTTTACAGAGAAAACACTTGGGCAAAAATTCAGACGACACTCGACAAAGATTTGACACTTGGTAACTCTCCAGCACGTGACTGGCACGTGCGCCGTCCATCAGGGGCTGTGTCGGCCGTTAGAACTTTGCCGAGTGTCCGTTATCAATACTTGGCAAACTAATTGTTTGCCGAGGGTTTTCTCTCGACACTCGGCAAAGTACTAGTTTGCCGAGTGTTTTTGGAGGCACTCGGCAAAAACAACTTTTTTCTCCTCTGCCCTCCACACTTTTTCTACTCCCCACATACGACATTTGGTATGACAACGCTGTCACCGTGACAGTCCGTTAATATTTTTTTGCCGAGGGTTTAACTTTGCCGAGTATTTTTTTGACACTCGGCAAAGACTTTGCATCTGTTTGCCGATGGAGAATGCCGAGTATTTTTAGGGCTTCGCCGAGTGCCTAGAGTACTCGGCAAAGCTACTGTTTCCCGTAGCGAATACTACGTGTCCATGCCCTGTGGATCGGATGACGAGGACTTAAAAGTCCCAGATGCAACTACCAGGTCACCTTCTGCCCATGAGGGGCGGCCGGTGTTGGTGGTCACGTTGAACGATGCATCCATGCACACAGCACCACGATGGTGTGGTGTATTATATTATCGAATAAGATGAAACATAATAATTAAGTGATCTGAACTAGACAAATAAGACGATGTATGTGAATCGTCCGTGCTTGCATCGTTTGTACTTGGATATATAGTTGGATGTGGACCTTCTAAATTCTAATAAAAACATGTTTACAGAAGCCAAATTTTGTTGCATGACATTGACATCGTGAGACTTCGTGACATTAGGTGTAGGAAGGACATGGCTAAAGTTACATCGTGAGACTTTCGGGCAAGACATGGTTGGAATGTAGAAGATGACAGACGGTAGTGCTATCGTTAGAGTTGGCCGCTCCTTAGATTGAGAGATGGCGTTGTGGGAGATCGACGGCGTGCTCCGGCGTTCGGGGAGATGACAGACATAAGGCACTTTGGACATTTACTGGGGAAAAACTGACCTTCCATCCAATCTTTTTTTCGAGTTGACTTTGGATCCGAGACTAAAGGCATTTAATCCCGGATCAAAAATGAAACACCGAAAGGACATTGATGGGAGGGGTTTTATTTAATCCCGGTTGTAAAGATCTAGCACCGATCCTCCCCCTGTCCTGGTTAGAAATTACCAACTGGGAGGGGAGGCACGTAGCCCTTGAGGTAGTGCTCTCCACCTTATCTCCCTCCCAGGCAGTGCTCTCCTCTCTACATTGGTCTTCTTCACCCTCCCTCTCCTCTTCTCTCCACAGGTGTTTCCTCTCCTCATCCCCCCTCCCTCTTCTCTTCTCCACCGGCACTCCCCTCCTCCCCATCTCTACGCCACCGCCGCCCCCTCACCTCTCGCTGCCACCGCCCCCTCCCCCTGCTGCCCGTCACCTTCCCCTCCGCTCGTCCCTCATTAGCAGTGAGGAGTGGCAGTGGTGCGAGGGCGGCACGTGGGGGAGCGGCGCTGACGGAGCGGAGGAGGGCAGCGGTGGATGGCGGCAGGTTGAGGTGGGTGGGCGCGAGGGCGGGCGGAGGCGTACGGTGGTGGCGGGCTGATGCGTGCGGCGGTGGCGTGCAGAGGCGGCCGGGCACAGGCGCAGGCGGAGGTGGGCAGGCGGTGTGGGTGGCTGGGCCTTTTTTTATTTTTTTTCAAAATTGTTTAGTCCCGGTTAGTAACACCAACCGGAACTAAAGGGGGTCTTAGTCCCACGTGAATGACCCGGGACTAAAGGATCCCTTTTGTCTCGAATAATTAATCCTAGTTAGGCATTGGAGAGATATGATCCTTACCAACTGGGACTAATGCTCAGTTTTCTATCAGTGATCATAGTCGTATATGCCTCCACTCCAACCACCTCTGATATGAAACTGGCAGCGACAAGGCAATGTCTGAAGCACCAACTAATCGACCAAACATGTTGGGGATAGATCACATACCAATGTAAAGAGAAATGTATATATATGCAACGGCACAGAGATTAAATACATGTAGGTATAGCATATTAACACGTGACACCGGTGGAAAAGTGAGCATTAGTTCTGGTTGGAGAGACACATAGGTCTTAAAAATCTAACCGGGACTAAAAAGGTTCAAAAAAAAGATAGGCCACCCCCGCCATCCTGCCTGCTCCCGCCGCTGCCCCTCGACCACCGCACCACCTCCTCGATCTCGCCCGCCAAGCCTGAGTCCGTCGGCGCCATGCCAGCCGCCGTAGCCACGCTAACTTGCTTGCTGGAGGCCGGGCCTCGTTGGCCGCCAGATCGCCCGCCGAAGGCCGGCCCGCGCCGGCTGCCGGGAGCCGCACGAGCTCGCCCTCCCGCGCCCGCGCCCACGCCGCCTTTAAGAAAAGGGAGAGGAGGAGGAGAGAAGATAAGGAAGTAGAGCGCTGCCTACGCGAGATATGGGAGAAAGGGAGAGGGAGGAGATAAGGTGGAGAGAGAGGGGGCCACGTGAAAAGGGCCTTTTAGTTCTGGTTGGAGCCACCAATCGGGACTAAAAGCCTAGGTTGTTAATTCCAACTAGGACTAAAGGGAGACTTTTAGTCCCAGTTGATGTTTGCAACCGAGACTAAACACCCCCACCAGATTCCCTCGTCCCACTAGCCGTTACAACCGGGACTAAAGGTGGCTCTTTAGTTCCAGTTGATATTACCAATCGGGACTAAAGCTCCCATCGTCGGTGGCCGTCGGTGGTGGCCGTTTGACCCGGGACTAATGGCCCTTTAGTTCCGGGACTAAAAACGCCGGATAGAAGGTCTCTTCTCCACTAGTGTGATTAGCATGAAATTTCAATTGCTTCGGGCAGAAAAAGTTTAGAAGATATATACGAAGTACTTGGAGAAAATAAGGAATCCTGGTGCATCTAATGAATTAAAGTGCCTTTTGTTTGAGCGGCAGGTTTTGAGCTTTTCTGAAAAGTTACTGCTAGTTTTTTTCTGAAAAGCCAACACTAGCTTTTAGAAGATGTGTTTAGTTTTCTGAGCTCAGAAAGCTACGAAAAGCTTAAAAAACTAAGGTTTTTAGCTTCTCATATAAACTTAGCTTTTTCGAGCACTTAGCTTTTCGGAAGCTGCACGGGAAGTTGGCTGTTTGTTTAAGCTTTTAGCTTTTCACACTAAGAAGCTGCCAGAAAGTTCAAACAAATAGAGCATAAGTCTGCAAACTGTATCTGATTGCTGACTTGTTGATGTAAATTTCCATAAAAACATTGTGTAGTCTGTTGTACATATATACACGAAAAAACTTGTTGGAAATTTGACCAAATACAGAAAATCTTCACCTTATTGGCGCGTGTCAATGGTCGCTTCCGGGTACGGTTGAAACCAAGGCCTTCATTGTATTTCCACATCTCGATCAAGAAGATCATGCCACAAATTCCAGCTGATCTAACACAGTAATACGGGACTGGACATAAATAGTCGACCAAGGTTTTCCAATTTCTTTTAGACAAAGAAACATTGCCCAACTTTTTCAACTCAAGATTTTCAGTAAATTGAATATAGTTAATGCATGAAAGTTAAGAAGGTATGTTTCTTCTATTTTTGAGGCATGTGTAGTTTTTAGGGGAAAAAAATACTTCATGTCTCTTGAGCCTCTAGATATGATGCTTTGCTTGAGGGGTAATTATTAATGTTCAAGTTTAACCGAAGACACGGTTAAAGTTTAAGCTTTTTGGGTTAGTTTTCTTTTCCTAAGAGTGCCTGGCAATGTTTTTCATTATGAGAAATTACTTGTTTACGACATATATGTATACTAGCTAGTATCTTAACTGGTTGGTGTTGTCGTTGCAATATGTCTTAATCTCCCACCGATGCTGACTTTTCGACCCAGATCGGTCTCTCTGCTAAGTCTATAAATACTCATGCATGCTTAGCACAGTGTCCACACACCTGATCAGCGACCAGCAATGGCGTCCCCAGCTGCCTCCACGGTCTTCTTCCTCCTCATCGCCGCCTTCACCGCCAGTGCCAACGCAGCCACCTTCAATCTTTTTGCTTTGCTGATTGTTTAGCCAAGATGAAGAGGACAAGAACCATTGATAGTTGGTTTAAGCCGGTTATTTGCTAGAGAAAATCCCAATGTCAACAATGATCAAGCTGTCGAACCGGATGAAATGCAAGCTCCAGAACAAAATGCATCTGCACCTTTAGAAACTGAACAAGCTAGAGTTTTAACTACACCATTTGAGAGGGACCCGGGTAAACGCAAACAAATTTGGGAACAAGATGAAGCTCTACGATTCTATATATCAGAGGGTCCATATCAACCTATTTTAACAGAATATCCATTTAAAGGCCCAGAGAGTCATCGTCGAAGATTCTGTAAAAGCTCATAGTACTATAAGGTAATAGATAGATTATGGGCTAACCCTAGAGGGTAGCTATGTAGATGTCTTACATGGGCCTATTGGGCCCTAATACACATAGTACACCAACACTCCCCCGCAGTCTGAACTACCGACGCAGCGGAGTTGCAGACTGGACATGAAAAGAAAGGCACACACACAAGCCCCCCCAAGACGCAACTAGCCACAGGTGATGTTGAGGCTGGAGCGAAACTCGGTGAAGGCGGGTGACGAGAGGCCCTTGGTGAAGATGTCAGCAAACTGAGAGGTGGTCGGGACGTGGAGGACCCGAACATCGCCGATGGCGACCCGATCCCGGACGAAGTGAAGGTCAATCTCCACATGCTTGGTCCGCTGGTGCTGAACAGGGTTGGTGGAGAGGTACACCGCACTGACGTTGTCGCAGTAGACAAGAGTGCTCCGGGAAGAAGGAGTGTGGAGCTCGACAAGGAGCTGCCGAAGCCAGGATGCCTCAGCCACGCCGTTAGCGACAGCGCGGTACTCCGCCTCGGCACTGGAGCGGGAGACCACCGGCTGACGCTTGGACGACCAGGACACCAGGTTGCCGCCCAAAAAGACGGCGTAGCCGGAGGTAGAGCGCCTAGTGTCCGGACACCCGGCCCAGTCAGCGTCGGTGTAGACAACAAGCTCAGTGGAGGGAGACCGGTGAAGAAGGAGGCCGTAGTCCACAGTGCCCCGGAGGTAACGGAGTAAGCGCTTCAGAGCAGTGAGATGGGGCTCTCGGGGATCATGCATGTGAAGGCAAATCTGCTGAACTGCATAAGTGATATCTGGCCTGGTGAAGGTGAGGTACTGAAGGGCCCCAGCCAGACTCCGGTATGCAGTAGCATCTGTCACAGGAGTGCCGGCGGCCTCTGACAACTTGGCCTGAGTATCAACTGGAGTGGAGCAGGGCTTGCAGTCAGTCATCCCAGCTCGCTCCAGGATATCAAGAGTATACTGCCGCTGGTGAAGAAAGAGGCCGGCCTGACGAGGCTCAACAGTGACCCCAAGAAAATGATGGAGCACACCCAGATCCTTCATAGCGAACTCCTGCTGAAGCGAGGTGATGATCCGCCGTAGGAGGGACGGACTGGAGGCAGTGAGGACAATGTCATCAACATAGAGCAGTAGATAAGCAGTCTCAGCTCCATGGTGATAAATGAACAGCGAAGTATCGGACTTGGCCTCCACAAAGCCCAGCGTCAGGAGGTAGGCAGCAAACCTCGAATACCAAGCTCGAGGGGCCTGCTTGAGGCCATAAAGTGACTTGTTGAGCCGGCAAACCATATCAGGCCGAGAAGAGTCAACAAACCCCGCTGGCTGGCTGCAGTAAACAGTCTCAGTCAGAGTGCCGTGCAGGAAGGCGTTCTTGACGTCGAGCTGATGCACGGGCCAGGAGCGGGAGAGAGCCAGTGAGAGAACAGTCCGGACAGTAGCTGGCTTGACCACCGGACTGAACGTCTCGTCGTAGTCGACACCAGGGCGCTGAGTGAAACCCCGGAGAACCCAGCGAGCCTTGTACCGCTCAAGAGTACCATCAGCCCGCCGCTTGTGAGTCCAGATCCACTTGCCGGTGACGACGTTGGAGCCAGGCGGACGGGGCACCAGATCCCAAGTCTGGTTGGCGAGGAGCGCCGCGTACTCCTCTTCCATCGCGCGGCGCCAGTGAGGATCCGACAGGGCGCCGCGGACGGAGGAGGGTACAGGAGAAACCTGCGGCGCGCCGGGCATCGCTGAAAGAGCCCGGGGCTGCAGGGTACCAGCCGCAAGTCGCGTCACCATAGGGTGAACGTGACTCGGGTGTCGGTGTAGGAGAGGCGGATGGTACACCGTCGGCGCGACACGGGCAGTCGGGGCCGGTGGAGGTGGTGTAGGCGTCGCCGGCGGAGAAGAGTCCACCGGCGATGACTGAGGTGGCGACGGCGGTGGCGGGGCCGGCTGCAGGTCCAGTGGAGCCGGCCGCGCCCGGCGCTGGTAGACGCGGACGGGCTGCGCAAACCGGACAGCAGGTGCTGCGGGCGGTGCCACCGGTCCCGCGCAGGGCGAAGGGGAAGAAGCAGCACCAGAGGCCGGCACCGTCGAACCCGTGCTGGGCGCAGGGTCAGGGACAGTACCGGTGGACGTCGAGCCCGAGGAGAACCACGGTGGAGCAGTACCTGCAGGACAGAATGGTAGCGGTGGCTGGTCCACCGGGTCAGTGGGAAACAGGGAGGAGAGATCAGGGTCGGAGGTGGAAGAAGGTGGGGTGGTGGTGGAGTAAGGGAAGACGGACTCGTCAAACACCACGTGGCGAGAGATGAGGACCCGCCGAGAAGAGAGGTCAAAGCAACGGTACCCCTTGTGATCCGGGGAGTACCCGAGGAAGACACACTGAGTCGAACGGGGAGCCAGCTTATGAGGAGCGGTGGCTGCGGTGTTAGGATAACACGCACACCCGAAGACCCGAAGGTGATCGTAACGGGGGGAGGTACCGAAGAGAGCGTGGTGTGGAGTGGGAGCGGGGCAGGCAACAGAAGGTAGGCGGTTAAGGAGATAGGTGGAGGTGTGAAGACTCTCAGCCCAAAAAGGGGCAGGGAGAGAAGACTGGAACAGAAGAGAGCGCATGGTGTCGTTCGTGGTACGAATCATGCGTTCAGCCTTACCGTTCTGGGAGGAGGTATAGGGACACGACATGCGTAAGTGCACGCCGTGAGAGAGGAAGAAGGCACGTGAGGTGGTGTTATCAAACTCGCGGCCGTTGTCACACTGGACGGCCTTGATGGTGAGACCGAACTGAGTGGACACCCAAGCGAAGAAGTGGAGAAGTGTGGGAAAAGTATCAGACTTGGCACGCAAGGGAAAAGTCCAAGAATAATGAGAGAAATCATCAACCACAATAAGATAGTACTTGTAGCCAGAAATGCTTAGAACAGGAGATGTCCATAGATCGCAATGTACAAGGTCGAATACATGGGTCGCATGTGAAGAAGAGGTAGGAAAAGGAAGTCGAACATGACGGCCCAGTTGGCACGCCTGACACAGGTGCTCATCAGGAGCCCGAGTACGTGGTATATCGGAATTATGACTAAGCTGTGTCAGGACAGCACGGCCAGGATGACCAAGACGCCGGTGCCATGTAGTGGAAGAAGCTGTGGTAGCAAAAGCGGCTGAAGAAGCGAGGGCGAAGCGGAAGAAGTGGACCCAGGAAATCTGAGGAGTAAAGGGGCCCGGGTGCTTGTCACCAGCGG
>NC_028452.1:49933804-49951194 GCF_000263155.2 Setaria italica | reverse complement strand
AGGATCCACGACAGGACGATGCTGTCTAGGCGAACCCACGCAGCTGTCCGGGCCGCAGGGAAGGTGTCGGTGAGGACGTGGTCGTCTAGGGCGTAACGGCGGATAATGAGCAGGACCATGTCCCGCCAGCGGGCGTAGGAAGGCGACTCACGGTCTAGGACGACGGGGACCAAGCTCTTGATGTTCTGGACACCCCCGGCCTGGTAGTGGAGCTGTGCGACAAGTGGATCGGCCGGATCGGTCCAGGCCACCACAGGCGGACGGGGAGCACCGGAGCCGGAGGAGGTGGCCGTGCTGTCGTGGGACATCGTGAGGAGCTGCTCCGCCTCGGCGATCTGACGGGCCAAGATGTCGGCCGCATCCCGCTCCCGCTCCCAGGCCAGGGCTGCCGCGCGCAGGCGCGCCTGTCCCTCGGCAGCGGCAGCCCGGGCAGCGACGAGGGCTGTCGCGAGGTTCCCATCCGGAGGTGGTAGAGGAGGCGGGGCGGGGAAAGGTAGGCGAGCAGCCCCTCCCCCCACAGGAGCAGCTGCCACCCCTGTAAAAACAGGGGCAGCAGTCCCCCCCACCCCCGGTTGAAAACCAGGGGCAGGAGGCGTCGGGTAGAGGGCGGCGGCGGCGGCGGCGGCGGCGGCGGCGGCGGCAGCGGCGTCCCCGCCGGCCTGCGCGCCCGCGCGCTCGCCCGCGCGCTCGCCCGCGCGGCGAGCCGCAGCGGCAGCGGCGGCGGCGGCGTCGGCTGCGGGATCCGCGCCGTCCGCCGCCCCGTCGGCGGCGGCGGCGGCGGCAGGGCCCGCCCCGACGGCCGCCAGAGCCGCGGCCGCAGGGGGCCGGTCGGCGGCCGCCACCTGCGCCCACGAGGGAAGGAGAGAGGGGAAAGAGGAGAGGGGAGGGGGGAAGGAGTCTCCGGCCATGGCGCCGGCCGGCGGCGGCGGCGTCGTCGGTGACGGCGACGGCGGCGGCGGCGCCAGTCACAGGTTACCCTAACCCTAACCTAGGCTGATACCATACTATAAGGTAATAGATAGATTATGGGCTAACCCTAGAGGGTAGCTATGTAGATGTCTTACATGGGCCTATTGGGCCCTAATACACATAGTACACCAACAGGTTTACAGATTTTTGGTGGCTAGAGTATTCACCCCACACTGATCGTGCATATTGCTGTCCTTGCTTTCTATTTTCAAGAAAACCAGTTGGGAAGTCCGGCTCGGATACATTCACTGTGAAGGGATTTCAAAGCTGGAAAAAGGTTAATGATGGAAATAACTGTGCTTTTCTAACTCATATGGGTCAAGATTCTAGCTCAGCTCATAATTGTTCAATCCAGTGCTATAACAATTTCAAAAGTAGATTGGCTCATATCGATCAAATGGTCAATAAACGGCATGAGAAAGTAGTAGCTGATGCAAGACTTCGACTTACGACTACAATTGATGCCCTTAGGTAATAAAAATTTATTTTTTTATATATCATTGCAAATTAGAATCATGCATGTACTGTCAACTAACAATTTGCATTGGTTTGATATTATTAGGTGGTTAACCTTTGTAGCTGTGTTTTACTATTTTATCTAAGATATGAAACTGATTGCTCTTTTTAATGCATTTTTGTAGATATGTTGATGTGACCAAGTCTAGGAACAAGCATGATAACACCACAAGTCTTCACCACTAGAAAGTAGATGTGTTTAATGTGGCAATTGATCAACAGCTAATCGAGTTGGAAGATCGATTCAGCTCTCAAGTGACACAGCTTCTATCTCTTTGTGCCTCTTTGGATCCAAGACTTGACTCCTTTGATATATCAAAGATATGCACCTTGGTAGAAAAATACTATCCTGCTGATTTTTGTAATCAACAAAGAGCCCAATTAGAAGTCAACTTCCACATTTTCAACTTGATATATGCAACCATCCAGAGCTAAGTACTGTGTCATCTCTTGCTGATATGATAAAAGGACTTTTTAAAGTGGGTAAAAGTTCCCTGTATCCAGTGGTTGACAGATTGTTAAGATTAGTGGTGACTCTTCCAGTTTCAACTGCAACCACTGAGAGAGTTTTTTCAGCTTTGAAACTTTGCAAGACACGTGCACGGAATAAAATGGAAGATGATTATCTGCAAAGTTATACCATCATTTATATTGAGAAGGAATTGGAAGAAAAGATTAGTTCTCTTGATATAATGGAAAATTTTGATCTAGGTGGTCCTCGTAGAGGTAAATTCAAGTTCAAGTTAATAGAGATGTAACCATGTAAGTCTCATCTGCTCCAACATATCACATATGGTACCTTATTTTGTTATCTTTTGGATCTAATTAGTAGACAATTGTATGGTGCAACTCACGTTGATTTACTTAGTATCAATATAATGCTCGATTCGAGTTAGTATATGTGCGTGTTTATATATCGTGTCGTATATTTGTCACTTGTATTATTGGCGGCTCGGCCCCCTACGTTGAAATCCTTGCTACGCTCCTACCAAATTACTATTTATTTTAGATTTTCTAGATATATAACTTTTGCTTCATATCTAGATATATGCATATCTAGGTCCATAGCAAAAATCTATGTATCTAGAAAAGTCATAACGAATAGTAATTTGGGACGAAGGGAGTATTACCGTAGGTATTTTGCACAACCTCCTTAACTCAATCTGTCTAGTGAGCTAATTTGATGGTGCAAGAAACTTAAGATAAGCGCTCATATCCACAGTATGTCACTGCTCGTTTTCGTTCCCTAGTACGATTGAAATCAAACCCTTGGGAAATGCATGCATGTCCCAGTCAAAAATAGTATTGATGCATGTATCCACTAAACTAACAGTTTGCATGACTTGAGCAATGCATGTCCCAGTCAAATAGGATTTATCTGGACCTCATCTAGAGATGAACCATGCCACAAATTCCAGCCGGGAGGTTAAAGAATTTCATGCAGGAGCCAGTGGAGACCGCACTTTTGCTTGCACCGTCCACGTCTACTATAGTTGAGTTAGGGAGGAGTTCTGATCCGGCAAGTGGCGCACGTTCGTACGTAGTGGTGGAATGGCACGGTAGATAATGCACATGTGGTTTAAATGGATAACTCTATTTTACTATTTCAAAAAATCCTATGTTTAACCCTTAAAAATATTTATCATTTTATTCCATTTGAAAAATGTATTTCAATATAATTGGTCTAATCTGCCTCTAATAGTTGGTACTAGATTAGCACTGAGACAAATAAAAATGCATGCACGAAAATGAAGAACATTATGAGGTCTTTATATGGCAACGACATAAAATGGTTCCTCAGTAATCTCATGCATCAATTAATCGTTCCTCTCTCATCCCTTGTCACTCATCTACATCACCTAAAATCTTATGTGGCAGTGCATTAGATGGCCCATATATACAATGACCATTGTACCACCCCTTAGCGTAATCTAGATATTTTGTAGCTTTAACTTCATCACTACTGACGTGTCGATCTCCTCCTGGCCATCTATAAATACGGATGCTGCGTGCCACACTACTCATCACACACTCTTCCTAATAACCAGCTCACTTGCTAGGTAAACAACAATCGGATCAGCATGGTACCATCCTGGATCTTCTTCCTCCTCGTCGTCGCTTCCTTCGCCACACGCACCAGCGCCGCAACCTTCACCGTCAGGAACAACTGCGGGTTCACGGTGTGGCCGGCGGCCATCCCGGTGGGCGGCGGCACGCAGCTCAACCCGGGGTGGACGTGGACATTCGACGCGCCGCCCGGCACCAGCGGCCGGGTCTGGGGCCGCTCCGGCTGCTCCTTCAACGGCTGGTGGGGCCACTGCGACAGCGGCGACTGCGGGGGTGCCTACTCCTGCTCCCTCTCCGGGCAGCCGCCCGCGACGCTGGCCGAGTTCACCATCGTCGGCGGCGACGGCCACGACTACTACGACATCTCGGTAGTCGACGGCTACAACCTGCCCATGGACTTCTCCTGCAGCTCGGGCGTCGGCCTGCAGTGCAGGGGCTCCGGCTGCCGCGACGCCTACTTGTACCCGACTGATGACTCCAAGACCCATGCGTGCGACGGCAACAGCAACTACCAGGTCACCTTCTGCCCATGATGGTGGCAGTGGTCGAAGAATATGATGCGTGCAGCTTAATTGCCATGCATGAGCCCATGCATGACATAGGCTATGTGTACTGTCCACTCTACGTACACGTGGAATGCAGCTGATGATAAAATAAGACGACATATATGTAGTAAATCGTCTATGCGTGCATGCGTGCTTATGACCTTTGTACTTAACTAGCAATAATGCCCATGTGTTGCTATGGGTCCTTACTTGCTCTCACGTTATTATTCACTTATTCCTAATATGTTAGTTTTGCTTCACAATATGTTGGTGCGTTATTCCTAGTAGTCCTCTCTTTGCAAGTACAGAAGTAGAAGACATTTGTGGGTGGTTTGATGCCATCTGTTCATTACATGGGACCCACACATGGAAATAAAAAAATTACCGCTTAACCTCCGCTCTATCCATTCATTCGATTTTCCCCGTACTCATCGTCATCCATCCTCGCCATCGCCCAAGCGCTGTGCATCTTGCCGTCCTTGCCGTTGCCCAGGCAAGCGCTTGTCCTCCCGTGACTAACCTCATTCTTGCTTCGAGCGCTAGGCCACACAGCGCCTCTGGCCGCCATGAACAGGAGTGTGTCCTTCTCTTCTTCTCATTTCCATCCATCTCCCTTCTATAATTTACTCCAAATCGTTCTAATCAAGTGCAAAATCGAGCCCCCAATTGCTATATGTGGAGGTCTTAGTTCCGGATCTGAAGGGGATGGACGTCATTGAGAGGGGTTGTGAGGTCTCAGCCTCCACCCCTATTTGTGTTGCTTGCTGACTGCCGCTGCGCCCCCCCCTTCCATGGCACCATGCCCTCGCTGGCACATGGCTCTACTTGGTTGACTAAAAGGAGGCACTCGGCTCCTTGTTTCCTTTCCCCTTCTCCTCTCTCCTTCACCCCTTAGGTCTAGGTGGCAGGTAGGGCGTGCAGCTCGAGGGAGCAGCTGCCCACCAAGGCGAGCGGCAGTAGTCCGTGGTGAGCGTGGGGAGGGGTGGCCGCCGACAGGTGCGTTCTGTTGGTAGGACTACAAAAGAACAGGAGCGAAGGCTGGACCTCGGGTCAATTGAAGTAAAGTTTGGAGACCTTTTTGCAAAGTCGTCAAGAACTATTTCAAAGACGGCGGGTTGATTATGAAAAAGTTGAGGGAGTCTTTTGCAAAACAACCATGATGGTATTAGGTAGAGATATGATGTATGCTTATCAACAAGGACTAAGTAATTAAATATTTTTTTCTAAAGTCATGTTGAACAATTATTGGAGAGGCCTATTTCAACAGTTTGCAACAACACACGGGGTTGCTAATCAGCGCGCGCCAGGAGGGCCACCAGCGCTCTATCCCCGATAGCCCGCGACTTTCCTTTTTGGGAAAGTTTAAAACCTCACAACTTTCCATTTTCGGAATATCATAACCTATACACATAACTTTAATACATAACTTCATGATATAACTTTTATGAGATAATTTTTTAGCACAACTTCAATAGTGTGCAGAACTTATGTGTACAACCATGATATACATAACTTATACACGTAACATTTGTCATAACTTTTGAGAGAATGTTGTTAAAAAAAATTTATGCACGTAACTTATACGTAATTTACTTGGTATAGAAAAAATAATTGAAAAGAAAAAAAGAAAAAAAAGGCGCGGGCCAGCAGATGGGGGCCGCGTGGGACCCACCGTCCGCGTCGCGCGCCACAGCGCGCGCGCAGATTCAACATCGCGCAACACATGCCTAATATTGATATATATTTGGATCTGCTGAACTATATTTTCCATTGTGGTAATAATAGTAAATTCGAAATACAAATTTGCAAATAATTCAAAGTATACCTAGGCTACGTTAGATCTTATTTTGTTAAACAATTGTGGACAACGCGCACCGTGCAAGTGATTTTCAAAATGGACATATCAGAATGAGATAAAATGCACTTGCTGTTTGCAAAACACATAAACCTCACGCGCCAACTGATTTGATTATAAGAACAAACGGTTACATATATAACTTAAAGAGTCTATCTCATCACTTAAGTATGCCTATTAGGCCCATTGGGACACTAACAGACTCGGCGAGGGAACAATACTAAACATGAAGCATAGTGCAATGTATGTGAAAGCGTGGTGGAACCGTGGAAGGCACGAGATGATGGCGATTTCATTTCACATGAATTTAATTTGTACTGATAAGATTTAAGGGACTTTTTTTTTGTATTGGCTGAATGGTGCATGCATGTGTAACACAGGTCTTATTCGTATATACATTTGAGTGGAGAACCTCACGATCATCTTATTCATCTCAACTTCTTTTTTGCGAAACACAGGTCTTATTCATCATCTTATTTGCTACTCCCTTCGTCCCAAATTACTATTTGATTTATGCATTAATATATATTATGTATAGATATGTAGCAAGTTCTATATATCTAGAAAAATTAAAATAAATAATAATTTGGAACGGAGGTAGTAGCTCCTCTCACGCGGCTTCATGGGCCAGAACGTCACCTGGTAGTTGCTGTTGCCAGGGCACCGAGTGACCCTCCCGCCGTCGGGATTGTTGGGGAACAACGCGTCGAGGCACACGTGGGGTCCCTGCACACCAGGCCGACGCCGACGCTGCAGGAGCAGGCCATGGCCAGGTTGTAGCCATCGATCAGCGCGATGTCGTAGAAGTCCTGGTCGCCGTCGATGCTGAACTCGGCCAGCGGGCACGTTGAGGGTCCACGTCTGGCTCGGGTCGAGCTGCGAGCCGCCGCCGACAGGAAGAACTGCCGGCCACACAGTGAAGCTGCAGTTGTTGGTGGACCGTGAAGGTGGCCGCGTTGGCGCCGCCTGCGAATAGGGACACGATGAGGAAGAGGACCGTGGAGGCGGCCGGGGATGTCATTGATGCTACCGAGCTCGTAGATTGTCCTAAGAGAATAGACATTCCATGTAGCGTTTTTAGTTCCTGTTGTTTTTATCCAGGATTAGAGGAGTTTTAGTCCCGGGTCTAAATTTATAGTCTCTCGGAGTCCTTTTAATTTCGGTCGGTGGTTCCAACGGAGACAAAAGTGGAGCTTTTAGTCCCGGTTGAAGCCTGAAATTAGTCCCGGCTGGAGGCTTCAATTGGAAATAAAAAGCCCTTTTTAGTCCTGGTTGGATGATCCTCCAACCAGGACTAAACATTTTCACGCGGCTCCCCTCTCCCACCTCCTCTCCCTTTCTCCCTTATCTCGCGCAGGCAACACTCTTTCCCTTCTTCCTTATCTTCCCTCCTCCTCCTCTCCCTTTCTTCTAGGTAGAGCGGCGGAGGAGGGAGCGCGGGGGGGGGGGCACGAGCGGCGCGGGCTGGCTGGCCTTCGGCGGCCGACATGGGCGGGCCGGCTGGCCGGCGCGGGTGAACTGGAGCGGGCAGGGCATGCGGTGGCCGGCCTGCTATGTTTGGCGGGGCGCGGGCAGCCGTGGTCAAGGCCATGGAGCGACGCACGGCTTGGGGGCACGGTGGCCGGTGCAACACGACCTCTAGCGGGGGTGCAGCTACCTACGGTGCGCGACTGGTGGCAAGAGCGCAGTGGTTGGGGGGGGGCACGAGCGGCCGGGGCCGCGCGGCTGGTGCGGTAGCGCACGGGCCGGGGGGACACACGGAGGCTGGGATCACCTTCCGTGGCCGCCATGCTTGGGGCGGCGGGGCACCAGCGGCCGTGGCCAAGGCCATGGAGCGGCGTGCGGCTTGAGTCAGGAGCGTGGCTGTGGGGGCCAAGAGCGGCCAGGGCCGTGTGGCCCACTTTTTTAAGTTTCTGAACTTTTTAGTCCCGGTTGGTGTGTTACCAACAGATTAAAGATGAGAATCTTTAGTCCCGAATGATTAGTTTTGGTTGGATTTTTGAGACCTATGTGTCTCTCCAACCGGGACTAAAGCCTAGTTTTCCACTAGTGTATTTGAACGACCGGAGATAGAAACAAGGCTAAGAAAAGTAAATTGTTGTGGAAACTGTATCAGTACGCTAGAAACGATTTGTGCTGGCACGTCAAAATTAGCATCCTGGCGGACGGAATCGGCACCCGTCAGCACAAAGGTGACCGGGACCGCTGGGCTAGTGCCCGCCAGCACGGATGGCTCTGTGTTAGCGGGTGATCTAAGCGCCCGGTAGCATAGATGGGATGCATATGTGCTGACGGCAAATGCCACCCAGATAAAGCCACGAAAGTGAGATAAGCCTCAACCTAAACACCTTAAAACGGCTGAGCACAGTAGTCGACATCCATAGTGCATGCCAATAGAAAAATAATGCAGCGACTATCCTTGCTTCCCCTCATCTAAAACCGCACGCAAGCGCATATGAGATCGATGGGACTGGTAAAACAAATTGTGCACTAATTACACGGAATAAAGATCATTAACATAGAGAGTGAATTGGCTACTTGAGGATTATTTACAAATTGTGCACCAAGCATTCAGTTTAGCTAACACAAGGTAATTCATATGGGAGTGAGCGGAGCCGCGGGAGCGTGCAGCCGCTGCTCGAGGGGGTGCCCCGGCGAGGGCCGGCGGCCGCAGGAGATGCTGAGGTGCATCCATGTCGGGCTACTCTGCGTCCAGGAGGATCCGCAGCTCCGGCCCAGCATGGCGTCCGTCGTCGTCATGCTCAACAGCCGCTACATCACGCTGCCGGCGCCCGACGCGCCGGCGTACGCGGTGCCGGCCTGCCGGGACGGCGTGCGTTCACGGACACCACGGAAGCGCGGGGCGCCGTGAGGAGCGCCGATCGCGAGGATCGATGGGTGGGGTCACGGGAGCACTCCATCTGGAGCCGCGTTGATAGTTCATCAGCACTCAGCTGCATGGACGAAGTGGATCGATCAATTAACGAACTTGCGCAGCATGAAGAACTTGCGCAGAAATTGATTTTGCGGTTCAGGGCTCAAGAGTCCGGTAAATTTCACACACAAACAGCAGTACGTACTTCATCTGGATTAGACCGTGTATATTACAAATTTTACGTGCTACAGATCATCAGGACTGCCTACTGCAAGCACGCTTCATCGTCGTACAGACAAAAGAAACTAGAGACAGAGCCTCACACGTACTCCTTGCGCTCATTTTTTATCCTTTCAAAGATAATCAATCAATCAGAAGCATCGGTAGAGGATAATTAAGAGTCCAATCTTATTACAGAAAATGTTTGAATTCTTTATCTCGAACGCCGTCAGCAGTATAAATTGAAGGCGAAACCCATGTCGCCATCCACAACAATCAGGCAAAGCGCCATAGCATAGCATCCTCCTAGCTCCAACTTCCGAGGCCTCCAATTCCACCACCAAGAGATGGCGTCGCCCAAGCTCGTCGCCCTGTTCCTCGCCTTCGCCGTAGCGGCGGCGGCGCTGCAGCCCTCGGAAGCGGCGAGGGTCCAAGCCCAGCAAGGGTTCAAGCCGGCGGTCGCAAGCCAGGAAGCAGAGAAGGTGGCCGCCCAAGCTGACGGCGGCGTGCCGAGTGCGCCGACCCTTCCCGGCCTCCCCGCCGGCCAGCTCCCCCCGGGGCTACTGCCTGCCATCCTCAGCCTGCTCTTCCCGCCGTTGGGCAGCATCATCAGCATGATCCAACCGCTGCTCCCGCCGCCGGGGTCTCCGTCGCAACAAGGCGGCGTCCTAGGTGGCATCTTGCCGGGGACCTCGCCTTCGCCGCCGGCACCGGCGGAGTGCATGACGCCGCTATCGGCCATGATGCCGTGCACGGACTACCTCACCAACATGACCGTGCTGACACCCCCCGGCCAGTGCTGCGACGGCCTCAAGACCATCATCAGGGACGCGCCCATCTGCCTCTGCCACGGCATGACCGGCGGCTTGAACCAGTTCCTGCCCAAGCCCGTCGACCACCTCCGCATGACCGCCCTCCCGCTCGCCTGCGGCACCGTGCTGCCGATCCAAACCCTCTTCATGTGCAACTGTGAGTGTCTTGCATTGTTATTTTCAGCAAATTTTATATGTCCTTGCAAGGAGATCGATCAATTGATGAGATGATGCATGTGTATTTGACAGCGAACCAGGTGCCGCCGATAATGCCGCCCACCACTGCAGAGCCGCTGATGACGCCTGCTACACCGTAGGTAGTTTTGTCGATCGAGATTATCTGTTGATACTGCACCTAGTTTATCCTCTAATTAGTTTTAAGATGGTTTTAGGATAGTTTAGCAATTGAAGTCATCGTAAAGACTAGAGAGTAAGTAGATTGTATGAGGTCATATTAGTGCAGAGTTGCAGTCATGTACAATATAATGATGACTCATCAGTGGATTGGATGGCAAAGGAATTTCTGCCTTAACGTTACATCGATGTCATGATTTGCTTTTCGAGTCTGATCATGTATAGTAACTGCATACGGTAATTATTTCCGCCCAGAGAACCAACACAATGATACCAAGCCATCATATAGGACAGCGTTTTCAGAAGAAAATATGAAATTAGTTCTTTGATCTTATTCCTTACTTTCCAAATAAGATTTCTTACAAAGTTAGTTTTGACAAGCTGAAATATTAACTTATAATTTGGAAACGAAATATGAAAATATTTTCTTACAATGATACCAAGCTGCGTGCAGATGCAATGAAACGTTATCCTTTGATCTTATTCCTTACTTTCGAAATTGTAAGATATTTTATTAGTTTTCACATAAATCAAACTTCTCTAATTTAAACCAACTAAATTAGTTGCATATTACATCCATTATAATATGTGTTGGTATTTGTTATTGACTAGGATCGTGCACGTGCGTTGCTACATGCAATTGACATTCTATCTTACCAGAAAGAAACAAATTCAGTATATATGTTTAATTACACTTCAATATGTTACCGATATATGGCGGTCCAAAACATATATATCAAACACCAATCCATCCATCCTATTTCTTTGCCTGTGATGCGCCAAAGAAAATGTTTTACAATGCCTGCTAGTCTTGTCCTCCAGGCAATATTCTTTTATTGCCCATAGCAACACACGGGCACGATACTAGTCTGAAGTAAATATTATAGATGCGAAGACAATGTCTGCTGATCCAGCTGCTGTGGTTGAGCTTCCTAACAGAGTTCCTTATGGATTCCATGCCTTCTTATTAACTGAGGTAACAGTCATCTTTGGCGCTTGTGTTGAGTTGCAACAAATTTCCCGGCCCGCCTGCTTGTAGTCAGCAGGATCGGCGCCATCAGACGGCCGCCATATAAGAGATGACGTGGCCCGGCCCAGAGGTCGCGGAAGGACCCCGGAATAGGAGGTCTTGATTTTCCGCATTCTATAGTCGTCAACTATTAGGTATGGCCCAATTAATATATAATATCATTGCTTTGGTCCAATTGATCGAAATCCTACGTGTGGCCGCATGTGGGCGTGGGTGTACCCAACATATCCAACACAGACAAGATTGTGCTATGCGCCTAGGCAGAAGCCAGGCTGCTCGAGGTGTAACCTCTTCACGAAGATCTTGTCGTGCAGGTCCACGACGTGGAGCGCCTGGAGGTTGCAGTGAAGGGCGGCGTTGTGCGGATGGCGCGACGAGTGCGCCCTGGCGAAGAGGGGGTCGGACGTGAGCGACCACCAGGCGGAGGCGGCAGAGAGGGTTTGCTGGTAGGCAGAGGAAGATGTTGTAGAGCACGTCCGCGGGCAGCACGCCGTAGTTGTCGTTGGCGACAGGAGGAGCATCGTCGGCGTCCATCTTTACCAGCGCCACTGCCGGCGGCAGCATTACCGATACCTAGACCTAGATTGATTAAAAGGTTATTGGCACATGATCCAACCGGACTGTACGTTTTGGTCCTATATACCTTCATCCAACCTACAGTTGGCCATACGGCCATATGGCCCATGGGCCGGCGCACAGCATGGGATTTTAATTTGGCCCGGTCCAGGCACGCCCTATTGGAAATAGTGGATACGCCGAGTGCTAGGGGTTTTGCCGAGTGCATTCCTTCGGGCACTCGGCAAACCACCTCTTTGCCGAGTGCTGCGAGAGAAGCACTCGGTAAAATAATTGCACTCGGCAAAACAACTCTTTGCCGAGTGCGGAAAAAAAAGCACTCGGCAAACCAGAACAAAACACTCGGCAAAGAATAGGCACTCGGCAAAAGACCGCCACGTCGACTTTCGTGATGGATTGTGCCAGCTGTTAGCACTTTGCCGAGTGTCCGTTAGTGGCACTCGGCAAAAAAATAGGTTTGCCGAGTGTTTTCCCTCGGCACTCGGCAAATAGATAGGTTTGCCGAGTGTTTTTTATTGGCACTTGACAAATCAATAAGTTTTTTGCTCTTTTGGCCTCAAAACTTTCTCTTCTCTCCACGTACAACATATGGTACTCCATGTTGAAATTTAGTATGTTTCTTGATCTGTTTGCTATATCTAATTAATTTATTGCATTTCAAGGAATTTTTTCCTACAAGTCAAATTTGAACTGCAAGTGATTCAAATAATAGAATAAAATGAGTAAAAAAATAATATTCATGTTATAGACTCCAGTTTGAGGCCTTACCAGAAAATGAAGAGAAATTTCAAACATCTTGTTCAGGAAACATGACCACGAATGTGTGGCCCAATGGTTTTCAAATTCTAAAAAAATGCAAAGGAAGTCCGAAAATCATGAGATTTGTCAGGATCTCATAATATCATACATGGAGGCTGTGGTAAAAAACTGAGAAGGTTTCGTACAATTTGTTACTTACAATGCTTATAAACCGAAGCATCTCCGAAGAACAATCGTAGCATTGAGAAGGATTCGGTAAGATTTGGAGTCAAAGTGACAGTCGAATTGGGGTTTGACTTGAAAACTTTTTTATAGGAAATAGAGAACACATATTGTTTCATTTAAAATTTTGGTAATTTTTTGGATCCGTTTGTTAATTTTAATTTATTAAGTGCAATTATAGAATTTTAATTGATATAAATTAAATTTGCACAAAATAATGGAATAATATTCGTAGAAAAATCAAATATATATTCTTGAGTGAATTTGACAAGGTATTTTCAAAGTGCATCGTAACGAATTGAGAAAAACACGTTATGGAAAAGAAGGAGGAGGAAATGAAAAAAAAATGCCTGGTTTGCCGAGTGCCCTGATCTGGTACTGAAGAGCTCCAACTGCTCTTTATTAGCATCATTCGCGAGGAGTACTCGACAAACCGCCTCACCTGGCCGCACAGTGGTTTAGGGTTTCAAAATGGAATAAAAAGGGTTTGCCGAGTGCCTGTGATCTAGCACTCGGCAAACCTAGCCTTTATCAAGTGCTAGATCACGGGCACTCGGCCAACTATGCCTTTGCCGAGTGCGCGATGGAATGCACTCGGCAAACCAAAAGACACGCGGCATATCTACTGATTCCGGTAGTGATTCAACCATGACGAACTCAAGAATTCAGCCTTGAGACCGTTGCCAATGTTCACTATTGTGCTGGCTCGAGAACGCTGGAGATCTAGCTCATTTACAGGTGCCTCAGTGCCCACCCAGGGACGGTTTGGTTCCTTCCATCGGTACCAAAACCATCTCAGCCTCAGAGCTCGGCTAAACCTTTCCAGATCAAGCATACCCAAACCTCCGTGCTCCTTTGGCCTCTGAACATTAGCCCATTTGATGAGACAATGTCCCCCATTGGCTTCCACTTCCCCCTTTCCAAAGGAAATTCCTTCTGATCTTGTCTTTTTTTATTGCCCATTTTTTTAGCGAAAAACAGATGCGAAGTACACTGGTATTGCTGAAAGCACAGTAAGCACCAATCTTCGTGCCTTGTTCATCAACCTGCCTTTCCATGATGGCAACCACCTTATCAATGAGGGGCTGAACATCAATCTTTCTCAAAGCTATGGTGTGAGGGGCAGTCCAAAGTAAGTGCAAGGGAAGCTTTTTTTGATTGGACATTGGAAGCTTTGCATGATCTCCTCTAGGTTCAGGTTATCACAATGAGAAGCTGCTGTTGTTGGTGACCGTGAAGGTGGCCACGTTGGCACCCCCGGTGACTAGGGACACGACGAGGAAGAGGACCGTGGAGGCGGCTGGGGATGCCATTGATGCTACTGAGCTTGTAGATTGTTTACGTGCCTAATAAGCAAATGAAACGAGCGTACGTATCACTAGTAGAGAATAGACCTTCATCTAGCGTTGTTAGTTCGTGTTGTTTTTGGATCCAGGACTAATGGAGCTTTAGTACCGGGTTTAAACTTTATAGTTTCTTGGAGTCCTTTTAATCCCAGTTGGTGGTTCTAACCGAGATAAAAGTGGAGCTTTAAATCCGGTTGGAGCCACCAGCAACGACTAAATATTTTCACGCACCCCCCTCTTTTCCACCTTATCTTCTCCCATCCTCTCCCTTTCTCCCTTATCTCGTGCAGGCAGCGCTCTTTCTCTTCTTCCTTATCTTTTCTCCTCCTCTCCCTTTCTACCAGGCGGAGAGGCGGGAGGCATGAGCGGCGCAGGCCGGCCTCTGGCATCCGGTGTGGGCGGGCAGCCGGCGCCGACGAGCTGGGGCGGGCGACCAGCGCGGGTGAGATGGCACAAGCGCGGCACGCGGCAGCCGGGACCACTCCTGCGGCCGGCTTTCTAGGGTTTGCGGGGTGCTGGCAGGCATGGCCATGGCCACGGAGTGGCACGGCACAGTGCAGCCTCCAGCGGGGGCATGGCTCCCCGCGGCATGCTATCCGACTAGCGAGGGCGCGGCTGCCAGTAGCGCGCGACCAGTGGCTGGAGCGAGGCGGAAGTGGGGGGGGGCATGAGCGGCCAGGGTTGCGTGGTTGGTGCAGTAGCGCATGGGCCGACGGGGCACATGGAGGTCAGGATCTATATGTCTCTCGAACTGGGACTAAAGCCCAGTTTTTCACTGTATATGAACGACATGATATAGAAATGAGACTAAGAAAAGTCAATTGCTGTGGAAAGTGTATCACTACGCCAGAAACAATTTGTGCTGACACGTCGAAATTAGCCTGCTGATCGGCACCCGTCAGCACAAAGGTGACCGGGACCGCCGGGCTAGTGCCCGCCAGCACGGATGGCTCTGTGCTAGCGGGTGATCTAAGCGCCCGGCAGCATAGATGGGATGCATATGTGCTGACGGGTGTGTTAGGTGGTCGTTAGCACAAATGCCGCCCAGATAAAGCCACCAAAGTGAGATAAGCCTCAACCTAAACACCTTAAAACGGCTGAGCACAGTAGTCGACTTCCATAGTGCATGCCAACAGAAAAATAATGCAGCCACTATCCTTGCTTCCCCTCATCTAAAACCGCACGCAAGCGCATATGAGATCAATGGGACTGGTACAACAAATTGTGCACTAATTACACGCACTACGGGAAATAGGGGAGATGCCGAGTGCCAGGGGCACTCGGCGAAGGCCTAAAAACACTCGGCAAAGCCTTTGCCGAGTGTAACACTCGGCATCAGGCACTCGGCAAAAATTTTGACGCCGAACAGAACTTTGCCGAGTGCCAAATGTCGGGCACTTGGCAAAGATATTTGCCGAGCGTGTGAAAACACTCGGCAAAAAAACACCTTCGGCGAACACGGAGGAACGACGCGGCACGGTAACAGGAGGTTTGCCGAGTGCTTCACAGAAAGGCACTCGGCAAAGTCGAGTTGTTTGCCGAGTGCCAATGGACAGACACTCGGCAAAGTCGAGGTGTTTGCCGAGTGCCAGGGAGGAAGCACTTGGCAAACCGGCGCGTCCAGGTCAGGTAGGAAGGCCGCTTTGCCGAGTGCCAGGGGAGAGGCTCTCGGCAAAGTACACGTGTTTGTCGAGTTCCAGGGGCGAGGCACTTGGCAAACTGGCGCGTCTAGGGCAGGTTTTGTTGCCGTTTTGCTGAGTGTTAAAGCCAAAACACTCGGCAAAGCGATCCTTTGCCGAGTTCAACACTCAGCAAAGTGGCAAAACTGACCCTATTTTATTTATTTCTTACGTATAAATGACCCCTCTCAAACAAAAATCATAGGCATGTATATTACATCACAGGCATATAATAAGCATCACAAGCATATATTTTAGGTCACATGCACACAAATCACCGAGTACATGTTCTAGTTTCAACAAACCACAATTCCACAAGTATATGTTCGAGATTAAACGAGAAGTTCACAAACAATGCATGTCAGTGAGGTGGCATCCCTGCAAACGGCCGCATCAAATCTGGGTCTTGAGCTTGGGAATTCGAAGCCACCGATTGATTCTGCATATAAAAGAAGACGTGTGAGAACAAGATTGATATCATTTGAGCTAAATAAGTCATCTGTGAGGTAACTAAGTCAAGTTTAAGCTAACTAAGTCAAGTATTGAAACTGAAGTTCAAGTGACTCACAGGAGTATGTGCGGGTGGCTGAGGTGGAGGGAATATCACCGGTGGTTGTGGCAGTGGTGTACCCATACTCGTAGCAGTAGCAAAATTTTGCATGTATTGAAGCATTTGTTCCATCCTCGACCGATGTTCTTCGTCCATCCTCTACCGCTCCGCCTCCATCCTCTGCCGAACCATCCGCTCAACCCTCACCTCCATATCCTGTTGTTGCCTCTCCACTTGGGCCTACAATTTTTCATCGCAATATTACAATGCAAAGGTAAAGTACGTAACAACCAACGAACGATGAATGAAATAGAAAGAACCTGAAGAGCCTCCATCTGAAACTGTGTAGTGGTCGGCCGTGGGCGTATCGCTGGGCTCGAATCCGTGCTCCTTGCTCGGATCTGGGAGAGAGTGGGAGTAGAGGCCCTGTTGATTACGCTATCGCCAATCCAATAGCGACCATGCTTCTTACCTCCTCCCACTCTCATCACCACTTCTCCATCTAAATCCTGGGTGCTCGGATCGTAATCTGGCCCGTGAATCTCCCTTGCCATCGCTGTGTAGAAGGTGATGCGGCTGTGGACGCCCGATCTAAGAATGCATCGGTCTTTTCAATCCATTCATTGGTCAATGAATCCTGACTAGAGCGGCCCGTGTACATCCACTCACGGTCATCCATCCTCTAACATAACAACGAGTAATAGGTGAAGATAGGTCCTACGTGTTCCTACAATGTCTAATAGGTGAAGATAGGTCCTAATCCCACCCGAGGATGTGTTGGTGCAGTTAGTTTCCATGCCCTACTTCGATCCGGGATACAATTTCGGCATCACCTCCCCGCAGTTCTACAGATACCGGTCCAGGACTAGAAATAGGGGTAAAAAAAGTGACAATGATGGGGGTCGTCGACTTCATGTGGAGTTCCACGGAAAGTGTGCGCCCAAACCGTACCTGCTTTTTTTGGATGGACATTCAACAAATATCTCCTATAGATAACTATAGGCCCATGCCGGCCC
>NC_028452.1:49913196-49933704 GCF_000263155.2 Setaria italica | reverse complement strand
CTAGAAGCCAACTGGATGTCTACGTGTTCCTCCAATTTCATATTAGTGGGACCTGTCCCTAGGGAGTGCCACCTCGAGGATGTGTTGGTGCAGTTAGTTTCCCATGCCCTACTCCGATCCGTGATAGAATTTCGGCAGCACCTCCCCGCTGTTCTCCAAATACACGTCCCAGGATCGGGAGATTGTGTATCCCGGAGAACAACAAGAAGGTGCTGCCAAAACTCTGTCACGGATCGAAGTAGAGCATGGAAACTAACCGCACCGACACATCCTCAAGCTGTCCAAAAAACATGGACAATTCAAAACAGATACGGTTATAGATATGCAAATATTTGCATATTTGCAACCATATCTCTTTCAAACGGGAGACGCCTAACTAGGTTACGTGATATACGAACATCAAACGGAAAGAGAAGTGTAAGATGCCTCACCTTGCTATCCTGCAAAGTGACGAGTCAAGGACGGTCCTTGTGAGCCTCTCCTGCAAGAAAAGAACATTGTACTTTTAAGTCGAAATTTTGGCAGCACCTCCCCTGCACAGGGAGGTTTTACCAAAACCTGCAACAAAAAAAATGGCACGATGGCCGACAACCACATTTATTGCAAGTGTTTGGTACAATAGCATTATATCGACATGGATTTTAACTTACAAAGTCCTTTTCTAATTCATCTCTAAAAGAAAATCATTTTCTAATTCATCTCTAAAATTAAACTCCTTACAATACCACCTCTCTATCTTCTCTAAAAGAAAGTCATTTTCTAATTTATCTCTAAAAGCAAAGTCCTTACAATACCACCTCTCTATCTTTTCTAAAAGAAAGTCATTTTCTAATTGATCTCTAAAAGTAAAGTCATTTTCTAATTTCTAATACCTAATTCCTAATTTCAAAATAGAATTTCTAATTCCTAATTCCTAATTCTTAATTTCTAATAATTTCTAATTTCAAAATAATGAATTACCGGGAGAGCGGGCCGGAGGAGAGCTGGCCGGCCGGGGTAGAGGGCCGCAGGGGAGGGGCGGCCGGGCCGGGAAGGGAGGGGTCGGCCGGGGCGGTGGAGGGCCGCCGGGGTCGGCCGGGGCGGAGGGGCGGCCGGCCGGTGGAGGGCCGCCGGGGGAGCGGGTGGGCCGCGGGCCGGGGAGGGGTGGCCGGGGCGGAGGGGCGGCCGGGGCGGACTAGGCGGCGGCGGCAGTGGGTGCGGCGGCGGCGGTGGGTGCGGCGGCGATGGCGGGTGCGGCGGCGGCGCGTACGGGGCAGGCAGCGGTTTTGGAAAACTGCCTCACTGAGTTTGCGCGTACTGTGCCGCCGGTGCTATACAGTCCGAGTCTGCCGAGTGCCCAGATCCAGAACACTCGGCACACTTGGTTTTGCCGAGTGCCCAGATTCCAGAGCACTCGGCAAACTTTTTTTTTATTTTTTTTACACACCTGGGGAACCGTATATGCGCTGTTGTGGGCCCGTACTCCGTGTTTGCCGAGTATATTTTGGGAAACACTCGGCAAGAATGGATACACTCGGCAAACACCTTTTATATTTCATGTACATATACCACATCTAACGTGCTTTACTAAATTTGTTCGATGTACTTCAAAAAACATGGTCAAATTCACTTAACTATACATATTTGATTTTTCTATAAATATTGTTCCATTATTTTAGGCAGTTATAGCTCAAATTTAATTTATCTCAATTTAAAATCTATAATTGGAGTTAATACATTAAAATTATCAAACATATACGAAAAATTCTCAAAATTTGAAAGGAACCAATCTATATTGTCCATTGCCTATACAAAAAGTTTTGAAGTTTAACTCTAATTCGACCGCCACTTTGACTCCAAATCTTAACAGTTCATTATGAACTTCTAGACTATTCTCTCGAGATGCTCCGATTTGTTAGCGTCATACGTGACAGAAGGTGCGAAACCTTCTCAATTTTTTTCCAAAGTCTCCATGGATGACATCATGAGATCTTGAGAAATCTCGTGATTTTCAGAGTTCCTTTGTTTTTTCTAGAATTTATAAATCATTGGACCACACGTTTGTGGTCGTATTTTGTGACCAAGATGTTCGAAATTCCTTATCATTTTCTGGGTAAGGCCCCAGAGTGGCCTCACTAACATGAATCGGATTTTTCCACTGAACTTATTCCATTATTTAAAACACTTGCAGTTCAAATTTGCCCGTAACCGAAAAAATCCTATATGTGCTATAAATTTATTAAATATAGCAAACTGATCCAAAAATATATGAAATTTGAACATGTAGTATCACATGTTGTGTGTGGAGAGTGGAAAAAGTTTGGAGGGCAGGGGAGGAAAAAAATTACTATTTCGCCGAGTGTCTACGAAAAACACCCGGCAAAGCTACGGTTCGCCGAGTGCCGATGGGCCGACACTCGGCAAAGAAACGGTTCGCCGAGTGCCGCTAGGACCGACACTCGGCAAAGCAACGGTTCGCCGAGTGCCGCTAACGGGCACTCCGCAAAGTGCAAACGGCGGCCCCGCAGCGTAACGGCGGCCGCGCATGCTTGTCACGTGATATAGCTTTGCCGAGTGTGGCGTTTTGCCGAGTGTAATAGTCACGTTTTGCCGAGTGTTTTTTTTGTGGCACTCGGCAAACGTGTGTTTTGCCGAGTGTTTTTTTAATGCCGAGTGTTTATTTTGATACACTCGGCAAATATGCATTTTGCCGAGTGCGTGACAGTTTGCACTCGGCAAATGGAAAAACACTCGGCATTAGCTCGGTTTCCGGTAGTGACGGAATAAAGATCATTTCATATAGAGTGAATTGGCTACTTGAGGATTATTTACAAATTGTGCACCAAGCATTCAGTTTAGCTAACACAAGGTAATTCATATGGGAGTGAGTGGAGCCGCGGGAGCGTGCAGCCGCTGCTCGAGGGGTGCCCCGGCGAGGGCCGGCGGCCGCAGGAGATGCTGAGGTGCATCCGTGTCGGGCTACTCTGCGTCCAGGAGGATCCGCAGCTCCGGCCCAGCATGGCGTCCGTCGTCGTCATGCTCAACAGCCGCTCCATCACGCTGCCGGCGCCCGACGCGCCGGCGTACGCGGTGCCGGCCTGCCGGGACGGCGTGCGTTCACGGACACCACGGAAGCGCGGGGCGCCGTGAGGAGCGCCGATCGCGAGGATCGATGGGTGGGGTCACGGGAGCACTCCATCTGGAGCCGCGTTGATAGTTCATCAGCACTCAGCTGCATGGACGAAGTGGATCGATCAATTAACGAACTTGCGCAGCATGAAGAACTTGCGCAGAAATTGATTTTGCGGTTCAGGGCTCAAGAGTCCGGTAAATTTCACACACAAACAGCAGTACGTACTTCATCTGGATTAGACCGTGTATATTACAAATTTTACGTGCTACAGATCAACAGGACTGCCTACTGCAAGCACGCTTCATCGTCGTACAGACAAAAGAAACTAGAGACAGAGCCTCACACGTACTCCTTGCGCTCATTTTTTATCCTTTCAAAGATAATCAATCAATCAGAAGCATCGGTAGAGGATAATTAAGAGTCCAATCTTATTACAGAAAATGTTTGAATTCTTTATCTCGAACGCCGTCAGCAGTATAAATTGAAGGCGAAACCCATGTCGCCATCCACAACAATCAGGCAAAGCGCCATAGCATAGCATCCTCCTAGCTCCAACTTCCGAGGCCTCCAATCCCACCACCAAGAGATGGCGTCGCCCAAGCTCGTCGCCCTGTTCCTCGCCTTCGCCGTAGCGGCGGCGGCGCTGCAGCCCTCGGAAGCGGCGAGGGTCCAAGCCCAGCAAGGGTTCAAGCCGGCGGTCGCAAGCCAGGAAGCAGAGAAGGTGGCCGCCCAAGCTGACGGCGGCGTGCCGAGTGCGCCGACCCTTCCCGGCCTCCCCGCCGGCCAGCTCCCCCCGGGGCTACTGCCTGCCATCCTCGGCCTGCTCTTCCCGCCGTTGGGCAGCATCATCAGCATGATCCAACCGCTGCTCCCGCCGCCGGGGTCTCCGTCGCAACAAGGCGGCGTCCTAGGTGGCATCTTGCCGGGGACCTCGCCTTCGCCGCCGGCACCGGCGGAGTGCATGACGCCGCTATCGGCCATGATGCCGTGCACGGACTACCTCACCAACATGACCGTGCTGACACCCCCCGGCCAGTGCTGCGACGGGCTCAAGACCATCATCAGGGACGCGCCCATCTGCCTCTGCCACGGCATGACCGGCGGCTTGAACCAGTTCCTGCCCAAGCCCGTCGACCACCTCCGCATGACCGCCCTCCCGCTCGCCTGTGGCACCGTGCTGCCGATCCAAACCCTCTTCATGTGCAACTGTGAGTGTCTTGCATTGTTATTTTCAGCAGATTTTATATGTCCTTGCAAGGAGATCGATCAATTGATGAGATGATGCATGTGTATTTGACAGCGAACCAGGTGCCGCCGATAATGCCGCCCACCACTGCAGAGCCGCTGATGACGCCTGCTACACCGTAGGTAGTTTTGTCGATCGAGATTATCTGTTGATACTGCACCTAGTTTATCCTCTAATTAGTTTTAAGATGGTTTTAGGATAGTTTAGCAATTGAAGTCATCGTAAAGACTAGAGAGTAAGTAGATTATATGAGGTCATATTAGTGCAGAGTTGCAGTCATGTACAATATAATGATGACTCATCAGTGGATTGGATGGCAAAGGAATTTCTGCCTTAACGTTACATCGATGTCATGATTTGCTTTTCGAGTCTGATCATGTATAGTAACTGCATACGGTAATTATTTCCGCCCAGAGAACCAACACAATGATACCAAGCCATCATATAGGACAGCGTTTTCAGAAGAAAATATGAAATTAGTTCTTTGACCTTATTCCTTACTTTCCAAATAAGATTTCTTACAAAGTTAGTTTTGACAAGCTGAAATATTAACTTACAATTTGGAAACGACATATGAAAATATTTTCTTACAATGATACCAAGCTGCGTGCAGATACAATGAAACGTTATCCTTTGATCTTATTCCTTACTTTCCAAATTGTAAGATATTTTATTAGTTTTCACATAAATCAAACTTCTCTAATTTAAACCAACTAAATTAGTTGCATATTACATCCATTATAATATGTGTTGGTATTTGTTATTGACTAGGATCGTGCACGTGCGTTGCTACATGCAATTGACATTCTATCTTACCAGAAAGAAACAAATTCAATATATATGTTTAATTACACTTCAATATGTTACCGATATATGGTGGTCCAAAACATATATATCAAACACCAATCCATCCATCCTATTTCTTTGCCTGTGATGCGCCAAAGAAAATGTTTTACAATGCCCGCTAGTCTTGTCCTCCAGGCAATATTCCTTTATTGCCTATAGCAACACACGGGCACGATACTAGTCTGAAGTAAATATTATAGATGCGAAGACAATGTCTGCTGATCCAGCTGCTGTGGTTGAGCTTCCTAACAGAGTTCCTTATGGATTCCATGCCTTCTCAGTTTTTATTAACTGAGGTAACAATAATCTTTGGCGCTTGTGTTGAGTTGCAACAAATTTCCCAGCCATGTGGATGCCCGCCTGCTTGTAGTCAGCAGGATCGGCGCCATCAGACAGCCGCCATATAAGAGATGACGTGGCCCGGCCCAGAGGTCGCGGAAGGACCCCGGAATAGGGGGTCTTGATTTTCCGCATTCTATAGTCGTCAACTATTAGGTATGGCCCAATTAATATATAATATCATTGCTTTGGTCCAATTGATCGAAACCCTACGTGTGGCCGCATGTGGGCGTGGGTGTACCCAACATACCCAACACAGACAAGATTGTGCTATGTGCCTAGGAAGAAGCCGGGCTGCCCGAGGTGTAACCTCTTGACGACGATCTTGTCGTGCAGGTCCACGACGTGGAGCGCCTGGAGGTTGCAGTGAAGGGCGGCGACGTGCGGATGGCGCGACGAGTGCGCCCTGGCGAAGAGGGGGTCGGGCGTGAGCGACCACCACGAGTGGCACACCAGGCGGAGGTGGCAGAGAGGGTTTGCTGGTAGGCAGAGGAAGATGTTGTAGAGCACGTCCGCGGGCAGCACGCCATAGTTGCCGTTGGCGACATGAGGAGCGTCGTCGGCGTCCATCTTTACCAGCACCGCCGCCGGCGGCAGCATTACCGATACCTAGACCTAGATCGATTAAAAGGTTATTGGCACATGATCCAACCGGACTGTACATTTTGGTCCTATATACCTTCATCCAACCTACAGTTGGCCATACGGCCATATGGCCCATGGGCCGGCCCACAGCATGGGATTCTAATTTGGCTCGGTCCAGGCACGCCCTATTGGAAATAGTGGATACGCCGAGTGCTAGGGGTTTTGCCGAGTGCATTCCTTCGGGCACTCGGCAAACCACCTCTTTGCCGAGTGCTGCCAGAGAAGCACTCGGCAAAATAATTGCACTCGGCAAAACAACTCTTTGCCGAGTGCGGAAAAAAAAGCACTCGGCAAACTAGAACAAAACACTCGGCAAAGAATAGGCACTCGGCAAAAGACCGCCACGTCGACTTTCGTGATGGATTGTGCTAGCTGTTAGCACTTTGCCGAGTGTCCGTTAGTGGCACTCGGCAAACAAATAGGTTTGCCGAGATTTTTCCCTCAACACTCGGCAAATAGATAGGTTTGCCGAGTGTTTTTTATTGGCACTTGACAAATCAATAAGTTTTTTGCTCTTTTGGCCTCAAAACTTTCTCTTCTCTCCACGTACAACATATGGTACTCCATGTTAAAATTTAGTATGTTTCTTGATCTGTTTGCTATATCTAATCAATTTATTGTATTTCAAGGAATTTTTTCCTACAAGTCAAATTTGAACTGCAAGTGATTCAAATAATAGAATAAAATGAGTAAAAAAATAATATTCATGTTATAGACTCCAGTTTGAGGCCTTACCGGAAAATGAAGAGAAATTTCAAACATCTTGTTCAGGAAACATGACCACGAATGTGTGGCCCAATGGTTTTCAAATTCTAAAAAAATGCAAAGGAAGTCCGAAAATCATGAGATTTGTCAGGATCTCATAATATCATACATGGAGGCTGTGGTAAAAAACTGAGAAGGTTTCATACAATTTGTTACTTACAATGCTTATAAACCGAAGCATCTCCGAAGAACAATCGTAGCATTGAGAAGGATTCGGTAAGATTTGGAGTCAAAGTGACAGTCGAATTGGGGTTTGACTTGAAAACTTTTTTATAGGAAATAGAGAACACATATTGTTTCATTTAAAATTTTGGTAATTTTTTGGATCCGTTTGTTAATTTTAATTTATTAAGTGCAATTATAGAATTTTAATTGATATAAATTAAATTTGCACAAAATAATGGAACAATATTCGTAGAAAAATCAAATATATATTCTTGAGTGAATTTGACAAGGTATTTTCAAAGTGCATCGTAACGAATTGAGAAAAACACGTTATGGAAAAGAAGGAGGAGGAAATGAAAAAAAAACGCCTGGTTTGCCGAGTGCCCCTGATCTGGCACTCGACAAAGCTCGGGTTTGCCGAGTGTCAGATTAGGGGCACTCGACAAACCGCCTCACCTGGCCGCACAGTGGTTTAGGGTTTGAAAATGGAATAAAAAGGGTTTGCCGAGTGCCTGTGATCTAGCACTCGGCAAACCTAGCCCTTTATCAAGTGCTAGATCACGGGCACTCGGCCAACTATGCCTTTGCCGAGTGCGCGATGGAATGCACTCGGCAAACCAAAAGACACGCGGCATATCTACTGATTCCGGTAGTGATTCAACCATGACGAACTCAAGAATTCAGCCTTGAGACCGTTGCCAATGTTCACTATTGTGCTGGCTCGAGAACGCTGGAGATCTAGCTCATTTACAGGTGCCTCAGTGCCCACCCAGGGACGGTTTGGTTCCTTCCATCGGTACCAAAACCATCTCAGCCTCAGAGCTCGGCTAAACCTTTCCAGATCAAGCATACCCAAACCTCCGTGCTCCTTTGGCCTCTGAACATTAGCCCATTTGATGAGACAATGTCCCCCATTGGCTTCCACTTCCCCCTTTCCAAAGGAAATTCCTTCTGATCTTGTCTTTTTTTATTGCCCATTTTTTCAACGAAAAACAGATGCGAAGTACACTGGTATGCTGAAAGCACAGTAAGCACCAATCTTCGTGCTGTTCATCAACCTGCCTTTCCATGATGGCAACCACCTTATCAATGAGGGGCTGAACATCAATCTTTCTCAAAGCTATGGTGTGAGGGGCAGTCCAAAGTAAGTGCAAGGGAAGCTTTTTTTGATTGGACATTGGAAGCTTTGCATGATCTCCTCTAGGTTCAGGTTATCACAATGAGAAGCTGCTGTTGTTGGTGACCGTGAAGGTGGCCGCGTTGGCACCCCCGGTGACTAGGGACACGACGAGGAAGAGGACCGTGGAGGCGGCCGGGGATGCCATTGATGCTAATGAGCTTGTAGATTGTTTACGTGCCTAATAAGCAAATGAAACGAGCCTACGTATCCCTAGTAGAGAATAGACCTTCATCTAGCGTTGTTAGTTCGTGTTGTTTTTGGATCCAGGACTAATGGAGCTTTAGTACCGGGTTTAAACTTTATAGTTTCTTGGAGTCCTTTTAATCCCAGTTGGTGGTTCTAACCGAGATAAAAGTGGAGCTTTAGTTCCAGTTGGAGCCACCAGCCACGACTAAATATTTTCACGCACCCCCCTCTTCTCCACCTTATCTTCTCCCATCCTCTCCCTTTCTCCCTTATCTCGTGCAGGCAGCGCTCTTTCTCTTCTTCCTTATCTTTTCTCCTCCTCTCCCTTTCTACCAGGCGTTCCCGCCATGAGCGGTGCAGGCCGGCCTCTGGCATCTGGTGTGGGCGGGCAGCCGGCGCCGACGAGCTGTGGCGGGCGACCAGCACGGGTGAGCTGGCACGAGCGCGGCACGCGGCAGCCAGGACCACTCTGCGGCCGGCTTGCTAGGGTTTGCGGGGCGCTGGCAGGCATGGCCATGGCCACGGAGTGGCACGGCACAGTGCAGCCTCCAGCGGGGGCCTGGCTCCCCGCGGCATGCTATCCGACCAGCGAGGGCGCGACTACCAGCAGCGCGCGACCAGTGGCTGGAGCGAGGCGGAAGTGGGGGGCATGAGTGGCCACTCCGGTATTTGTGGTTCTTCGATTGGGCCGACGGGGCACGTGGAGGTCAGGACCTATATATCTCTCGAACTGGGACTAAAGCCCAGTTTTTCACTGTATATGAACGACAGGATATAGAAACGAGACTAAGAAAAGTCAATTGTTGTGGAAAGTGTATCACTACGCCAGAAACGATTTGTGCTGACACGTCGAAATTAGCCTGCTGATCGGCACCCGTCAGCACAAAGGTGACCGGGATTGCCGGGCTAGTGCCCACCAGCACGGATGGCTCTGTGCTAGCGGGTGATCTAAGCGCCCGGCAGCATAGATGGGATGCATATGTGCTGACGAGTGCGTTAGGTGGTCGTTAGCACAAATGCCGCCCAGATAAAGCCACCAAAGTGAGATAAGCCTCAACCTAAACACCTTAAAACGGCTGAGCACAGTAGTCGACTTCCATAGTGCATGCCAACAGAAAAATAATGCAGCCTCTATCCTTGCTTCCCCTCATCTAAAACCGCACGCAAGCGCATATGAGATCGATGGGACTGGTACAACAAATTGTGCACGTCCGTCGTCGTCATGCTCAACAGCCGCTCCATCACACGCTGCCGGCGCCGCGCCCGACGCGCCGGCGTACGCGGTGCCGGCCTGCCGGGATGGCGCGCGTTCACGGACACCACGGAAGCGCGGGGCGCCGTGAGGAGCGCCGATCGCGAGGATCGCTGGGTGTGGTCACGGGAGCACTCCATCTGGAGCCGCGTTGCTAGTTCATCAGCACTCAGCTGCATGGACGAAGTGGATCGATCAACGAACTTGCGCAGCATGAAGAACTTGCGCAGAAATTGATTTTGCGGTTCAGGGCGCTCAAGGGTCCGGTAAATTTCACACACAAACAGCATTACGTACTTCATCTGGATTAGACCGTGTATATTACAAATTTTACGTGCTACAGATCAACAGGACTGCCTACTGCAAGCACGCTTCATCGTCGTACAGACAAAAGAAACTAGAGACAGAGCCTCACACGTACTCCTTGCGCTCATTTTTTATCCTTTCAAAGATAATCAATCAATCAGAAGCATCGGTAGAGGATAATTAAGAGTCCAATCTTATTACAGAAAATGTTTGAATTCTTTATCTCGAACGCCGTCAGCAGTATAAATTGAAGGCGAAACCCATGTCGCCATCCACAACAATCAGGCAAAGCGCCATAGCATAGCATCCTCCTAGCTCCAACTTCCGAGGCCTCCAATCCCACCTCCAAGAGATGGCGTCGCCCAAGCTCGTCGCCCTGTTCCTCGCCTTCGCCGTAGCGGCGGCGGCGCTGCAGCCCTCGGAAGCGGCGAGGGTCCAAGCCCGGCAAGGGTTCAAGCCGGCGGTCGCAAGCCAGGAAGCAGAGAAGGTGGCCGCCCAAGCTGACGGCGGCGTGCCGAGTGCGCCGACCCTTCCCGGCCTCCCCGCCGGCCAGCTCCCCCCGGGGCTACTGCCTGCCATCCTCGGCCTGCTCTTCCCGCCGTTGGGCAGCATCATCAGCATGATCCAACCGCTGCTCCCGCCGCCGGGGTCTCTGTCGCAACAAGGCGGCGTCCTAGGTGGCATCTTGCCGGGGACCTCGCCTTCGCCGTCGCAACAAGGCGGCGTCCTAGGTGGCATCTTGCCGGGGACCTCGCCTTCGCCGCCGGCACCGGCGGAGTGCATGACGCCGCTGTCGGCCATGATGCCGTGCACGGACTACCTCACCAACATGACCGTGCTGACACCCCCCGGCCAGTGCTGCGACGGGCTCAAGACCATCATCAGGGACGCGCCCATCTGCCTCTGCCACGGCATGACCGGCGGCTTGAACCAGTTCCTGCCCAAGCCCGTCGACCACCTCCGCATGACCGCCCTCCCGCTCGCCTGCGGCACCGTGCTGCCGATCCAAACCCTCTTCATGTGCAACTGTGAGTGTCTTGCATTGTTATTTTCAGCAGATTTTATATGTCCTAGCAAGGAGATCGATCAATTGATGAGATGATGCATGTGTATTTGACAGCGAACCAGGTGCCGCCGATAATGCCGCCCACCACTGCAGAGCCGCTGATGACGCCTGCTACACCGTAGATAGTTTTGTCGATCGAGATTATCTGTTGATACTGCACCTAGTTTATCCTCTAATTAGTTTTAAGATGGTTTTAGGATAGTTTAGAAATTGAAGTCATCGTAAAGACTAGAGAGTAAGTAGATTGTATGAGGTCATATTAGTGCAGAGTTGCAGTCATGTACAATATAATGATGATTCATCAGTGGATTGGATGGTAAAGGAATTTCTGCCTTAACGTTACATCGATGTCATGATTTGCTTTTCGAGTCTGATCATGTATAGTAACTGCATATGGTAATTATTTCCGCCCAGAGAACCAACACAATGATACCAAGCCATCATATAGGACAGCGTTTTCAGAAGAAAATATGAAATTAGTTCTTTGATCTTATTTCTTACTTTCCAAATAAGATTTCTTACAAAGTTAGTTTTGACAAGCTTAAATATTAACTTACAATTTGGAAACGAAATATGAAAATATTTTCTTACAATGATACCAAGCTGCGTGCAGATACAATGAAACGTTATCCTTTGATCTTATTCCTTACTTTCCAAATTGTAAGATATTTTATTAGTTTTCACATAAATCAAACTTCTCTAATTTAAACCAACTAAATTAGTTGCATATTACATCCATTATAATATGTGTTGGTATTTGTTATTGACTAGGATCGTGCACGTGCGTTGCTACATGCAATTGACATTCTATCTTACCAGAAAGAAACAAATTCAGTATATATGTTTAATTACACTTCAATATGTTACCGATATATGGCGGTCCAAAACATATATATCAAACACCAATCCATCCATCCTATTTCTTTGCCTGTGATGCGCCAAAGAAAATGTTTTACAATGCCCGCTAGTCTTGTCCTCCAGGCAATATTATTTTATTGCCCATAGCAACACACGGGCACCATACTAGTCTGATTTAAATATTATAGATGCGAAGACAATGTTTGCTGATCCAGCTGCTGTGGTTGAGCTTCCTAACAGAGTTCCTTATGGATTCCATGCCTTCTTATTAACTGAGGTAACAATCATCTTTGGCGCTTGTGTTGAGTTGCAACAAATTTCCCGGCCATGTGGATGCCCGCCTGCTTGTAGTCAGCAGGATCGGCGCCATCAGACGGCCGCCATATAAGAGATGATGTGGCCCGGCCCAGAGGTCGCGGAAGGACCCCGGAATAGGGGGTCTTGATTTTCCGCATTCTATAGTCGTCAACTATTAGGTATGGCCCAATTAATATATAATATCATTGCTTTGGTCCAATTGATCGAAACCCTACGTGTGGCCGCATGTGGGCGTGGGTGTACCCAACATACCCAACACAGACAAGATTGTGCTATGTGCCTAGGAAGAAGCCGGGCTGCCCGAGGTGTAACCTCTTGACGACGATCTTGTCGTGCAGGTCCACGACGTGGAGCGCCTGGAGGTTGCAGTGAAGGGCGGCGACGTGCGGATGGCGCGACGAGTGCGCCCTGGCGAAGAGGGGGTCGAACGTGAGGGACCACCACGAGTGGCACACCAGGCGGAGGCGGCAGAGAGGGTTTGCTGGTAGGCAGAGGAAGATGTTGTAGAGCACGTCCGCGGGCAGCACGCCGTAGTTGCCGTTGGCGACAGGAGGAGCATCGTCGGCGTCCATCTTTACCAGCACCGCTGCCGGCGGCAGCATTACCGATACCTAGACCTAGATCGATTAAAAGGTTATTGGCACATGATCCAACCGGACTGTATGTTTTGGTCCTATATACCTTCATCCAACCTACAGTTGGCCATACGGCCATATGGCCCATGGGCCGGCCCACAGCATGGGATTTTAATTTGGCCCGGTCCAGGCACGCCCTATTGGAAATAGTGGATACGCCGAGTGCTAGGGGTTTTGCCGATTGCAATCCTTCGGGCACTCGGCAAACCACCTCTTTGCCGAGTGCTGCCAGAGAAGCACTCGGCAAAATAATTGCACTCGGCAAACCAACTCTTTGCCGAGTGCTGAAAAAAAAGCACTCGGCAAACCAGAACAAAACACTCGCAAAGAATAGGCACTCGGCAAAAGATCGCCATGTCGACTTCCGTGATGGATTGTGCCATGTGTTAGCACTTTGCCGAGTGTCCGTTAGTGGCACTCGGCAAACAAATAGGTTTGCCGAGTGTTCTCCCTTGGCACTCGGCAAATAGATAGGTTTGCCGAGTGTTTTTTATGGGCACTTGACAAATCAATAAGTTTTTTGCTCTTCTGGCCTCAAAACTTTCTCTTCTCTCCACGTACAACATATGGTACTCCATGTTAAAATTTAGTATGTTTCTTGATCTGTTTGCTATATCTAATTAATTTATTGCATTTCAAGGAATTTTTTCCTACAAGTCAAATTTGAACGGCAAGTGATTCAAATAATAGAATAAAATGAGTAAAAAAATGACATTCATGTTATAGAGTCCAGTTTGAGTCCTTACCGGAAAATGAAGAGAAATTTCAAACATCTTGTTCAGGAAACATGACCACGAATGTGTGGCCCAATGGTTTTCAAATTCTTAAAAAAAGCAAAGGAAGTCCGAAAATCATGAGATTTGTCAGGATCTCATAATATCATACATGGAGGCTGTGGTAAAAAACTGAGAAGGTTTCGTACAATTTGTTACTTACAATGCTTATAAACCGAAGCATCTCCGAAGAACAATCGTAGCATTGAGAAGGATTCGGTAAGATTTGGAGTCAAAGTGACAGTCGAATTGGGGTTTGACTTGAAAACTTTTTTATAGGAAATAGAGAACACATATTGTTTCATTTAAAATTTTGGTAATTTTTTGGATCCGTTTGTTAATTTTAATTTATTAAGTGCAATTATAGAATTTTAATTGATATAAATTAAATTTGCACAAAATAATGGAATAATATTCGTAGAAAAATCAAATATATATTCTTGAGTGAATTTGACAAGGTATTTTCAAAGTGCATCGTAACGAATTGAGAAAAACACGTTATGGAAAAGAAGGAGGAGGAAATGAAAAAAAAATGCCTGGTTTGCCGAGTGCCCCTGATCTGGCACTCGACAAAGCTCGGGTTTGCCGAGTGTCAGATCAGGGGCACTCGACAAACCGCCTCACCTGGCCGCACAGTGGTTTAGGGTTTCAAAATGGAATAAAAAGGGTTTGCCGAGTGCCTGTGATCTAGCACTCGGCAAACCTAGCCTTTATCAAGTGCTAGATCACGGGCACTCGGCCAACTATGCCTTTGCCGAGTGCGCGATGGAATGCACTCGGCAAACCAAAAGACACGCGGCATATCTACTGATTCCGGTAGTGATTCAACCATGACGAACTCAAGAATTCAGCCTTGAGACCGTTGCCAATGTTCACTATTGTGCTGGCTCGAGAACGCTGGAGATCTAGCTCATTTACAGGTGCCTCAGTGCCCACCCAGGGACGGTTTGGTTCCTTCCATCGGTACCAAAACCATCTAAGCCTCAGAGCTCAGCTAAACCTTTCCAGATCAAGCATACCCAAACCTCCGTGCTCCTTTGGCCTCTGAACATTAGCCCATTTGATGAGACAATGTCCCCCATTGGCTTCCACTTCCCCCTTTCCAAAGGAAATTCCTTCTGATCTTGTCTTTTTTTATTGCCCATTTTTTTAGCGAAAAACAGATGCGAAGTACACTGGTATTGCTGAAAGCACAGTAAGCACCAATCTTCGTGCCTTGTTCATCAACCTGCCTTTCCATGATGGCAACCACCTTATCAATGAGGGGCTGAACATCAATCTTTCTCAAAGCTATGGTGTGAGGGGCAGTCCAAAGTAAGTGCAAGGGAAGCTTTTTTTGATTGGACATTGGAAGCTTTGCATGATCTCCTCTAGGTTCATGTTATCACAATGAGAAGCTGCTGTTGTTGGTGACCGTGAAGGTGGCCGCGTTGGCACCCCCGGTGACTAGGGACACGACAAGGAAGAGGACCGTGGAGGCGGCCGGGGATGCCATTGATGCTAATGAGCTTGTAGATTGTTTACGTGCCTAATAAGCAAATGAAACGAGCCTACGTATCACTAGTAGAGAATAGACCTTCATCTAGCGTTGTTAGTTCGTGTTGTTTTTGGATCCAGGACTAATGGAGCTTTAGTACCGAGTTTAAACTTTATAGTTTCTTGGAGTCCTTTTAATCCCAGTTGGTGGTTCTAACCGAGATAAAAGTGGAGCTTTAGTTCCAGTTGGAGCCACCAGCCACGACTTAATATTTTCACGCACCCCCCTCTTCTCCACCTTATCTTCTCCCATCCTCTCCCTTTCTCCCTTATCTCGTGCAGGCCGGCCTCTGGCATCCGGCGTGGGCGGGCAGCCGGTGCAGACAAGCTGGGGCGGGCGACCACCGCAGGTGAGCTGGCACGAGCGCGGCACGCGGCAGCCGGCACCACCAGCTGCGGCTGGCTTGCTAGGGTTTGCGGGGTGCCGGCAGGCATGGCCATGGCCACGGAGTGGCACGGCACAGTGCAGCCTCCAGCGGGGGCATGGCTCCCCGCGGCATGCTATCTGACCAGCGAGGGCGCGGCTGCCAGCGGCGCACGACCAGTGGCTGGAGTGAGGCGGAAGTGGGGGGGGCATGAGCGGTCGGGGTTGCGTGGTTGGTGCAGTAGCGCATGGGCCGACGGGGCACGTGGAGGTCAGGACCTATATGTCTCTCGAACCGGGACTAAGAAACGTCAATTGTTGTGGAAAGTGTATCAATACGCCAGAAACGATTTGTGCTGACACGTCGAAATTAGCCTGCTGATCGGCACCCGTCAGCACAAAGGTGACCGGGACCGTCGGGCTAGTGCCTGCCAGCACGGATGGCTCTGTGCTAGCAGGTGATCTAAGTGCCCGGCAGCATAGATGGGATGCATATGTGCTGACGGGTGCGTTAGGTGGTCGTTAGCACAAATGCTGCCCAGATAAAGCTGCAAAAGTGAGATAAGCCTCAACCTAAACACCTTAAAACGGCTGAGCACAGTAGTCGACTTCCATAGTGCATGCCAACAGAAAAATAATGCAGCGACTATCCTTGCTTCCCCTCATCTAAAACCGCACGCAAGCGCATATGAGATCGATGGGACTGGTACAACAAATTGTGCACTAATTACACGGAATAAAGATCATTTCATAGAGAGTGAATTGGCTACTTGAGGATTATTTACAAATTGTGCACCAAGCATTCAGTTTAGCTAACACAAGGTAATTCGTATGGGAGTGAGTGGAGCCGCGGGAGCGTGCAGCCGCTGCTCGAGGGGTGCCCCGGCGAGGGCCGGCGGCCGCAGGAGATGCTGAGGTGCATCCATGTCGGGCTACTCTGCGTCCAGGAGGATCCGCAGCTCCGGCCCAGCATGGCGTCCGTCGTCGTCATGCTCAACAGCCGCTCCATCACGCTGCCGGCGCCAGACGCGCCGGCGTACGCGGTGCCGGCCTGCCGGGACGGCGTGCGTTCACGGACACCACGGAAGCGCGGGGCGCCGTGAGGAGCGCCGATCGCGAGGATCGATGGGTGGGGTCACGGGAGCACTCCATCTGGAGCCGCGTTGATAGTTCATCAGCACTCAGCAGCATGGACGAAGTGGATCGATCAATTAACGAACTTGCGCAGCATGAAGAACTTGCGCAGAAATTGATTTTGCGGTTCAGGGCTAGCTCAAGAGTCCGGTAAATTTCGCGCACAAACAGCAGTACGTACTTCATCTGGATTAGACCGTGCATATTACAAATTTTACGTGCTACAGATCAACAGGACTGCCTACTGCAAGCACGCTTCATCGTCGTACAGACAAAAGAAACTAGAGACACAGCCTCACACGTACTCCTTGCGCTCATTTTTTATCCTTTCGAAGATAATCAATCAATCAGAAGCATCGGTAGAGGATAATTAAGAGTCCAATCTTATTACAGAAAATGTTTGAATTCTTTATCTCGAACGCCGTCAGCAGTATAAATTGAAGGCGAAACCCATGTCGCCATCCACAACAATCAGGCAAAGCGCCATAGCATAGCATCCTCCTAGCTCCAACTTCCAAGGCCTCCAATCCCACCACCAAGAGATGGCGTCGCCCAAGCTTGTCGCCCTGTTCCTCGCCTTCGCCGTAGCGGCGGCGGCGCTGCAGCCCTCGGAAGCGGCGAGGGTCCAAGCCCAGCAAGGGTTCAAGCCGGCGGTCGCAAGCCAGGATGCAGAGAAGGTGGCCACCCAAGCTGACGGCGGCGTGCCGAGTGCGCCGACCCTTCCCGGCCTCCCCGCCGGCCAGCTCCCCCCGGGGCTACTGCCCGCCATCCTCGGCCTGCTCTTCCCGCCGCTGGGCGGCATCATCAGCATGATCCAACCGCTGCTCCCGCCGCCGGGGTCTCCGTCGCAACAAGGCGGCGTCCTAGGTGGCATCTTGCCGGGGACCTCGCCTTCGCCGCCGGCACCGGCGGAGTGCATGACGCCGCTTTCGGCCATGATGCCGTGCACGGACTACCTCACCAACATGACCGTGCTGACACCCCCCGGCCAGTGCTGCGACGGCCTCAAGACCATCATCAGGGACGCGCCCATATGCCTCTGCCACGGCATGACCGGCGGCTTGAACCAGTTCCTGCCCAAGCCCGTCGACCAGCTCCGCATGACCGCCCTCCCGCTCGCTTGCGGCACCGTGCTGCCGATCCAAACCCTCTTCATGTGCAACTGTGAGTGTCTTGCATTGTTATTTTCAGCAGATTTTATATGTCCTTGCTAGGAGATCGATCAATTGATGAGATGATGCATGTGTATTTGACAGCGAACCAGGTGCCGCCGATAATGCCGCCCACCCCTGCAGAGCCGCTGATGACGCCTGCTACACCGTAGATAGTTTTGTCGATCGAGATTATCTGTTGATACTGCACCTAGTTTACCCTCTAATTAGTTTTAAGATAGTTTAGAAATTGAAGTCATCGTAAAGACTAGAGTGTAAGTAGATGGTATGAGGTCATATTAGTGCAGAGTTGGAGTCATGTACAATATAATGATGACTCATCAGTGGATTGGATGGTAAAGGAATTTCTGCCTTAACGTTACATCGATGTCATGATTTGCTTTTCGAGTCTGATCATGTATAGTAACTGCATATGGTAATTATTTCCGCCCAGAGAACCAATACAATGATACCAAGCCATCATATAGGACAGCGTTTTCACAAGAAAATATGAAATTAGTCCTTGATCTTATTCCTTACTTTCCAAATAAGATTTCTTACAAAGTTAGTTTTGACAAGCTGAAATATTAACTTGCCTTACAATTTGGAAACCAAATATGAAAATATTTTCTTACAATGATACCAAGCTGCGTGCAGATACAATGAAACATTATCCTTTGATCTTATTCCTTACTTTCCAAATTGTAAGATATTTTATTAGTTTTGACATAAATCAAACTTCTCTAATTTAAACCAACTGAATTAGTTGCATGTTACATCCATTATATAGGATATGTGTTGGTATTTGTTATTGACTAGGATCGTGCACGTGCGTTGCTACATGCAATTCACATTCTATCTTACCAGAAAGAAACAAATTCAGTATATATGTTTAATTACACTTCAATATGTTACTGATATATGGCGGTCCAAAACATATATATCACACACCAATCCATCTATCCTATTTCTTTGCCTGTGATGCACCAAATAAAATGTTTTACAATGCCTGCTAGTCTTGTCCTCCAGCCAATATTCTTTTATTGCCCATAGCAACACACGGGCACGCTGAAGTAAATGTTATAGATGCGAAGACAATGTCTGCTGATCCAGCTGCTGTGGTTGAGCTTCCTAACAGAGTTCCTTATGGATTCCATGCCTTCTTATTAACTGAGGTAAGGATCATCTTTGGCGCTTGTGTTGAGTTGCAACAAATTTTCCATGTGGATGCCCGCCTGCTTGTAGTTAGCAGGATCGGCGCCATCGGACGTCCGCCATATAAGGGACGGCGTGGCCCAGCCCAGAGGTCGTGGAAAGACCCCGGAATAGGAGGTCTTGATTTTCCGCATTCTATAGTTGTCAACTATTTGGTATGGCCAATTAATATGCTTTGATCCACTTCATGGAAACCCTACGTGTGACCGCATGTTTGCTTTTATATATATAAAAAGTGGATTACATGTAAAAATAAGAAATAACATTTAGTTATTATACATTTCATCATTATACAGATTTCTTTATCACCTTGTTGGCAATGCACGGTGCATCGGGGAGATAGAATTGTACTACGGGAAAGTTAACAATTGCCGAGTATTTTTTCTTTCCCGAGTGATTTTTTTCGAACACTCGGCAAACAAGCTTTTTGCCGAGTGCCAAGCTAAAAACACTCGGCAAAGAAAAAACACTCGGCAAATCGGGTCTTTGCCGAGTGTCAAAACAAAACACTCGGCAAACCCGCCTCTTTGCCGAGTGTCAAAAAAAACACTCAGCAAAGACTGGGGTTTGCCTAGTGTTTTTTTTAACACTCGGCAAAGACATAAGTTTTTTTTTTATTTTTTCCCCTTGAAAATTTTTCTACTCCCCACATACAACATTTGGTACTCCATGTTAAAATTTGATACATTTTTGGATTTGTTTGCTATATTTAATTAATTAATTGCATTTCAAGGAAATTTTTTGTATATGTCAAATTTGAACTGCAAGTGATTCAAACTATAAAATAAAATGAGTAGAAAAATAATATTCATGTTATTTAGCCAAGTTTGAGGCCTTACCCATGAAATGAAAAGAAATTTTGAACATTTTATTCAGGAAACACAACCATGAATGTGTGGCAAAATGATTTTTTAATTGTAAAAAAAGCATGCGAAGTCTGAAAATCATGAGATTTGTCATGATGTGATGATATCATACGTGGAGGCTGTGGTAAAAAATTGAGAAGATTTCGCACATGTCGTCATGTACGATGTTTACAAACTGAAACATCTCAGAAGAAGAATAGTAGCGTTGAGAAGGATTCGACAAGAATTAGAGTTAGAGTGACAGTCGAGTTTTATTTTGACTACAAAACTTTTTGTATAGGCAATAGAGAACATATATTGTTTCATGTGAAATTTTTATAATTTTTTAAAACCGTTAGATAATTTGAATGTATTAAGTGCAATTATAGAAGGAGTTTGCCGAGTGACCACATCTGGGACACTCGGCAAAGAAGGAGTTTGCCGAGTGCCCAAGTCTGGGACACTCGGCAAACTCACCATGGAACGCCACCAGCCGACCGGCCACATTAATTTAACAGACCCCGGCGCACGCCTCCTCCTCCCCCATCCGCCCCGGTCGCACTGAACCGTA
>NC_028452.1:49910666-49912972 GCF_000263155.2 Setaria italica | reverse complement strand
AGTATAATACTTTATACAATGGAGTAATTTTCTGTATTTCTAGTTCAACTTTAAAAGGTTAACTTGATGAAAAAGGGTGGCCAAGTTTTCATACGGTTATTGCTCTATCTAATAATTTGTGTTGTTTTCTGCAAGCAACCCGATCGACTGAGGTTCGTCTCGTCTCCAAATCTGCGTCCTCCGATGCCGACTCTCGGACTCCGTCGTGTTCTCCGACTTCGAGTCGAAAGAGGAGCCCCCCCTCGCTCTCAGTAAATATGGCCGGCCGCGGGCCACCACTCGACATGCAACACCTCACGGTGCAGCCACGCACCACGCCCTAGCTCATCTCTCGCAGCAAATCTCGCCGATCGAGCACCTGCGCACGCGTCCCCATGGCAAGCGGCGGCCAGCAGACGACGTGCACCGTCCGCTCGGACGCCGCCGGCGACGTCGTCAAGAGGGTCGCTAAGCTCAACGCCAACCTGGTGAGCGAGGAAGGCGGCGAGGCGGTGCTCCAGTCGCTCCGGCAGCTGCAGGGTGTGCGGATGACCTTCGAGGCTCTGGAGGCGACCAAGGTCGGCCGGGCCGTCAACGCCCTGAGGAAGAGCGCGCCGTCGGCGCAGGCGCGCCAGCTCGCCGCGGAGCTCTACAGGCGCTGGAAGGCTCTCGCCGACGAGCACTTCGCGACGCGGCGGGCGAGAGCAGCTGGGGGGGCGCCAAAGGTTGATGATGGAAGCGTCGCGTGTCCGTCGTCGCCGATCGAGGCGAAGAAGAAGCAGCAGCAGCCGGCTGGGGAGGCGGCGAACGGTTCGAGCGCCGTGGCGGAAGGCGATGCCGCCGCCGGCGATCGTCAAGAAGCAGAGGATCATACGGCTGGTCGTCAAGAACTCAAGGCCGCCTAGCGGCGGCTCCAATCAGCAGTCCTCCGCCGCCTCCACGGCGACGGTGAGCCACCAGGGTCCAGCGTCCGTTGCCAAGCGTGTCTCCCCGGCGACGAGCGCGGCGTCCCTGACCAAGGCTGCTAAGCCGCCGCCGCCGACCGCGCTGCCGAAGCCGAGTGGTTCGGGCGCGTGCAAGCGCAAAGAAGCGCCGCCAGCTGCCTCGGACGAGGCGAGGCTGGCAAGGGCGAAGGTGAGGCTCCACGAGGGGTACAAGGAGGCGTCGACCGTCAAGGAGAAGAGGAAGATCCAGGTCATTGCAGCCGCGCCGGGGAAGCGGAGGCAGCCATAGGGTTTGCCAAATTGAGTAGTTTCTGTCGATGAGTGATTCTTGATCGGACGCCGGAATTGTTTGTTGTTGGCTTCGTTTTGTTGTGTACTAGCAAGATGCCCATACGTTGCTACGGCGAAACGACGTTGCTTAGCGCGTGATGTTTTTTATCGTGTCGTGGAGTGCACCAAATTTTACCAGGAAAGAAAACACCCAAATTCTTACCATTTCTCATGTCAGATTGACCAACCAAGACAATACCCTCAGGATACAAAGATTCTATGGTCAGCTAAATTTAATCCCCCTGCCACTTCAAGGTGAGCTTCTATCTGATGTTAAAACATTATTACCTGCCTCAGCCTGATTAACATACGGCCTGACGAAAGTCCTTCGCCACCACCCATCAAACGCCCTTTGCAGATTCGGGCAGTTATCCCCCAACTTCAAGAACCTCCGAAACCATGACAGTAGCATGGTCCTTTGGTTCTCCAATGGGAGCGTCATGGTCCTTTGGTCCTCCAATGGAAGCGTCAGGATTGTCTGGCCGATCCCGTCCTCAACGAGCTTCCAGTCAAACGACCGGCAGCTGCATTATTGCAGCCATGAGTAGTCGTCGATCAACGCTTGCAGCCATACCTGCAGGAGGCCAAGACGGTGTTCTTGGATGGAAGCACCTCCCCTCTACCAATGCCGACAAAAAGCCTCACCATTGATACATAGCTGAGAGAACGTCGTCAAACAAAACAGGCATATGTGCTCATCCCAGTCATCATCTACAGAAACGCACTGCAAGAGACAACTTGATTCTTCCTTCCCAAAGGGTGGCTCAGACGTGCTTCTCATCTACATCCTCATTGAACAGCTTCTTAGGGTCTAGGGTATCTTTGTTCATTTGGATGTAAATGTACAATCTTTGTTGCAATGTGGAGGTCTACCATCTTTTCGTTCCCAGTCTGAAGTTCTCTCATCTGATCTGAGCACTTTCAGGACTAAGCACCTCTTCCTGCATGCACACAGAAAGAACACACACATTCAGAAATTAAACCATGAGAACAGATATTCAGAATATAACCATCAAGAACCCCCACACGCACATTCAGAGCCAATGTCAGAGA
>NC_028452.1:49733521-49908340 GCF_000263155.2 Setaria italica | reverse complement strand
GGGGACGACGACGCCATTCTTTTGCTTATGGTACTACCTCCAGAAGGTTCGTGGATCATTCTATATGACCACGACAAGGTGCTACATCACCAGTTTTGGGCCAACTTGGCCTTGTATCGTGTCGAGCCTTAAGCCCAAGTTGAGAGCGCCCCCTATCACACCTGATTTTAAGGACAAAACCGAGTGCATTCAATACATGTGCGCCAGGATCAAGTTACACACATGTATGATATAAGTGAATAACAAAGATAGTGCTAAAGCGAATAGAGAGAGTATTAAACTTTATTACATGACCGAAAGTCTCAAATAAACCACAAAGTCTAATTATTATGCAGCGGAACTCCAAAGGTAGCAATGACTCCATAGGCAGCTAACTGATGAACCGTACGCATAGAACTCCTCAAAATCGTCAAAGTACTCCACCGGATTATCTTGGTCTGAACAGCGGTTTTGCAAGGGTGAGTACACTTATGGTTGGTACTCAACAAGTCGTGGGAAATAGTGTAGTGTAAGGCCAATCAAGGTATGGCTAAGGTTTAATGAGCATCAGCTTTTAATTAAGTTGGTCAAATTTTATTAGCAATTAACTAAGTATAAGTTCATACCACTCGAAATTAAACAAGAACATGAATAAAGTAATAACATAACCATAAATGAAATGACAACAATTTAAATCCATCTTTCGATAGCGTTATCATGTGAGGGTCCAGGCCGCTCTTAACCGTGAGCATAGCTGATCGATCAGTTTTACACTCTGCAGAGGTGGCATATTTTTACCCACAAGTTGCGTAAAAGTTCAAAAGAACTTTGGACCTAACCATGCGTTGTTTGCAAGGCACCATACCACACTTCCGAGGTGTGATTGCATAGGGACGCTACGAGGCCTTTACAAAGATTCGCTAGCAAGTAGTAACCCGCTAAGGTTTCAGGTCAAAGCAGAACATAATAGTCCCCTAGTGGGTGTAGTGTCTTAGCAAAACCCACTTCCCCAGAGAGCGAGTGCTATATCCCATCAACGCCTCCCCTCTTGCCCTTTCGGTAAAATTACCCCTAGACTAGAGTTTCTAATTATTCGACAAGACCAGAGCCATTTAGTCTTGTGGTAGCACTGTTTTCCTAGGTGGTTCTCCATGTTTCGATTAAACACTTGTGATCTTGTATTAATGAAAGGTATAACAAAAGTAAAGCAAGATTAATCATTGAGTTCAGTTAAACCACCATATACCAAGTAAGCACTAAGCATGAGCTACCCAACATAAAAGTAAACCCGGTTGGTCAAGGCAAAGGTAATTTCAATCTAGGTGAACCTTAATTGGGACCCATCAATTTAATCTTAACATGTGCATAGCATAATTGTTGAGTACAAGAAAGTAAAGGTGTATAGGACTGAAAAGTAGTGATCAAGGACACGACTTGCCTTCTTGGCCCTGCTCCTGCTGTTCGTACTCCTCGAAGGCTTGATCTTCAAATCCCTCGAACTGTTGAACGTCTACACGCGTCACACGAGCACATACAAGCAAACATGGACACAAAGTAAGAAAACAGTACACCAATCATAATTAAACAGAGAAAACAAGCTTGTAAAATTGATCTACGCTTTAAAACGAACACGTGGATATAAAGAACGTGAAAAACAGAGTTAAAATGCAAAAGATATGATTAAAACAAGATCCAGGGGCTTTTCTGCGAGAAAAACAAAACTTCTAGGGTCAAACTGCGAAAAACCGAGGACTTATATGTAATTACGCATATAAACTGAAGGTTCAATGCGCAAAAACACCAAAACGGATGGCGGGTTGATTTTAGAGAAACTCAGGGTTTAAACCGAAAGAAAATAGGACCAAAACACAAATACTTTTGAACTAGATTGGACTGCGGGTTGATTCGCGAAAAAGTCAAGGGCTTAAGTGCAAAAGAGCAGCAGCGCGACGCAGTTGACCGGTACGCGATCCAGTTGACCCGCTGCGGGCTATCGGATCTGAATCCGATGATCGCGATCGTAGGCGGTAGCGCGGCGGCGAGGGTGCCGGAAAAACATGAAACGGCGCGTCCGTGGGCGGTTTGGCCCGCGGAGACCCCCAAAAGCAAGAGGAAAGCGCCGCGAACTCATTTGAGTTGATGGGGAGGTCCAGGGGCGCGGTGGAGCTCACCTTTGGCGGGGATTTGCGGCGGCGCAGGGGGAGAGCTCGGGTGGCTGGCGCTAGCTAGGGTTTGGAGGGCGAGGGCTCGGTGCTTGAGGCCGGGGGAGGGCGGCGGCTTAAATAGGGGCGGATGGCGGCGGGATAAGGGTAGGTGGCGGATTCCGCACGGAGAAAGCGCGCGGCGGTTGCGGGAGGCGGCGGAGTCCGGTGCGGTCGGGGGAGAAGTCCCGGCCGGATACAGCCGGAGGATGGGGATGACGGGTGGGCCCCACCCATCAGACCGGCGGAAGGAAGCGGGCCGGCGCTGCTTTGCGGGCCGCGGAGGAAAGGAGAGGTGGGCCGAGCAGGGAGCAAAAAAGTGGCCCTGGGCTGAAAGAAAAGAAAGAAGGGGAAGGAGAAGAATGCGGCCCAAGAGAAGAAAGAAAAAGAAAAAGAAAAAGAAAAAGAGAAAAGGAAAAGGTTTTGAAAATTGGAAATTGAATTTGAGATTCAAATGTGATTCAAACAGAAGCAAACAAAATAAATGCACAATGCACAAATAACTCCTATGATGAATTAATTTAATTTAGATAAAAATGAAATTAAATGTCTAGAAATTTAAATGACATCCTAATTGAGCAAATTTTAGTGAATTTAATTTCTTTAAAAATTTGGGTGTTACACCCCCTCCCTAGCCGCCCCCAACCCTAGTTTGCCCCTTTTGATATAAACTCAGTAGCCACCGTCTTAGAAACCTAGGTTTTGTTTAGTTCTAATTTTCCTTTGAGAAACTGAGATTGATTCATTGTAACTGTGGCGACAAGTCCTTTTACAGTAATCCAGGACCCCTGTTCTTATTATCCTCGGTTGTGTCGATTAGTCCTTTCGAAATTGAGAGCTTGAACCCTTCTTTACTTCATTCATATTTGCAATATCAGATTGCGTGTTTATACTTTCTTGCTTGTGTTCTTCGATTCGCTTGCAGGGAAAGCCTTCTCGGTGAGGTCAATCAAGTTGTGCTTGGTTGATAACCAACGGAGCAGTGGTGTAGCGGTTACAGGGATTCGAATCTTGTATGATTAGAAGCCCAGATCATCAACGTCGAGTCTCCACCAATCGAATATATCACTACCTTTCTACATCACTATTGGCATCAAGAACACCTGAATGAATTTCATCCCTGTAAACATCTGCACACAGACGGTAAGTACAGCTACCAATTAGCATGCTCAAAGATAAGAACAAAAACAACCGGAAGAAAAGACTGATGAAACCTTATGACACAACCTATAATGTTCATGATTGATGCTTACATATGCTAGCTTCTACTCGAAATTCATCTGCTATTATTAGTTGGATAAGCAGCAACTGCATGCATGCATGTTCTCCTGCCTGCCAAATACATACATTTCTAACAAGACTAGCTCATTCAGAATTCATTCACATCGTCGCAACAACCATCTGGTATTGGAACTAGCTAGCTTCCAAGATGATGGTTATCTCTATAGACACTTGTGGCAAGCAGTTGCAGAGATGGTGATGATCCACTGATCCTTATGTGCTAGCTGCCGCCAGGATTAGAAAGATACTTCCAGTAGAAGCTAGTGTTTAAATATTTGTGTAACACCTTCAGAAATCCCAAACCTGCCCTGGTGAACAGCTAGTCTTCTAGCATCTAAACCATGACAAACACATCATGGGCATCTAGGTAATAGCCTCTCCCCGGCCGTCCAGTCTCCATTTCTCTCTATATAAACAGAGGCATCCATGCCCTGCTCATTTGCTCGAACACCACAAATACTTGCAAAGACAGCAGAATCAACACAGCACCAATGGCGTCTCCGGCGGCCACCTCTCGGCCAGCCATCCTCCTCCTCCTGGTGGTCGTTCTGGCCCTCAACGCCGGCGGTGCCGGCGCGGCCACCTTCTACGTCACCAACCTCTGCCCCTTCCCTGTGTGGCCGGCCGCCATCCCGACCGGCGGCGGCACCCAGCTCAACCCCGGCCAGACGTGGCTCGTCCAGGTACCAGCCGGCACCACCGGCGGCAGGATCTGGGGGCGCACGGGCTGCTACTTCGCCGGTGACCACGGCGGGTGCAGCACTGGCGACTGCGCTGGCGCCAGGAGCTGCGTCCTCTCCGGCAAGCCACCGGCGACCCTGGCGGAGTTCACCATCGGCGGCGTCGACGCCGGCGCCGTGGACTTCTACGACGTCTCGGTGGTGGACGGCTTCAACGTACCCATGGACTTGAAGTGCCTCACCGCCGGCGGTGACCCGGTCCGGTGCAGGGACCCTGGCTGCGCCGACGGCAGCCACCCCGGCGACGCGAGGGTCCGCACGTGCAGGGGCAACAGCGACTACCAAGTAATCTTCTGCCCATGAGTGACTGCTGCTGCTGGTAACTTTACACTAAGCTGGTGTACTAGTGCCAATGTTTTCGGGGATGAATAAAGTTGTGTGATATGCATGATGAGGTGTTCGTTCTCTAATGTTCTCTATCTTTGTGTGTGTTCGACGATAAACCCACATCAAATATCAGTCGTGAATGATGATGTAGTTAGCATTGTGTCAATGAATCAGAGATTGTCATTGCAAAGATTTATCCAAGACAATAACTTGCTGGATTCAGGAACATCCAATTTCACAGAAGAACAGATTTGTTGGAAACACTGAATCATCACTCGCATTTTTATCATATGCTAACTAATGTTGTCTAAAACTAAATTCTGTTTGTTCCAGTACGACTTAACTGATTCGGCTGCCAAATAAATTTTACACAGAGAAACAAAAACGTGCGTGCAGCAACTATACCTGTTGAAATAAGTAACAACGTACTTAACCCTCCCGTCGTTGATCACAAGCGACAAAATCTTCCAATCGTGGCTTCACTCTTCAGAATGCACAGCTACTCTTGCTAAGACTGGCAAATTTTCAGTTCCTCATCTTTTGCTCGGTTGGTGCTTTCCAGTTGCGACAACTTGTATTGTCATATCTCTACAGCTTCCGATCGATCAGAAGCTGGAACAGTCAGCACCTAATAAAACTTTGCTTCAGCTATCGAAATGGGGAAAGTTCAAACTGCAAAGCAATTACTTTTCTAAAAAAAATGCAGAGGTAATGTAACAAGAGAAACAAGACATGTTGTTTGAATGATCGCTGATGAACTGGACTTGATCCACATTATTGTTCTCAATGGGAGAAAGCACATGGAGGTACAGATTTCAGTGATTTCTACACAGCTCTCAAGAACTTGAACACACAAGTAAAAGGCTAAAACTAGATTTCAGTGATTTTCATGAATCAGCCCACATGCACGCATGTTCTTGGATCATCATCATCCCCACCCCGGCCCCCAACCCATATACAACTATATATATCCTTCCATCGGCTAAAACTACCAATGGGTACTGATATCGATCGAGGGCGATCGTCCCAAAAGGTTGTGCCTCATCATTGAGTACATGTATACCGTTTGATCCAAAGCGACTTGTCCATGCATGTCTACGAGGAGCCAGAGATAGATGCACGAGCAAAAGCCACAAGTGAAACATTTTCGTAGAGAACCCCGTACACATTCAATGAATATTCTACCTTACGTCCTTACCAACAAACCAATCAAGCCATATCCAAAAGTACGGTTTCCGCTGTCGATAATCATGACTAATTACTTATGAGTGCACAAGAAAAATAGTTTTAAATTAATTATATTGCAAAGCTAAACAAAAGTTGGAGAGTAGCTATATACATATTGTTATGGCAAGCTCTTTGTAGTTTGGGGGTACTAAGTAAGAAGCAATTGGATGCATTCTCCCATGTCTGACAAAAACATTTCCATCCGAAGCTCATTCATACGGCAAGAACCATCTAATATGGGTATTACGGCGATCCCTATATACATGTACTTGTGGCGAACATTGCACATCAAGTGATGATGAGTTCTTCCACCGGATCGAGTAGCCCACCTTCATCTCACTCATATCTGGGCGTGAAGTAAAACAATGGTACAAACAATCGTAACAAACCATCTGATTTTTCTTTTCTTGACGAGAGCTACTATAGCTAGCTAGATTAAGTAGTCAACATATTTACCCGCCAGTAAAATTCATTTCTGGCGTAGTGAGAGCCAGTTATATATCGTCTCACACTAGAAATTTTGATATGTTGATATATATCAAATAAAGGCGGAAAAAGGAAGCAGGAAAAAAGAAACAGATTGTTATTAATTTGTTGAAACATCTATAGATCGAGTAGTACACATGCTCGCTCCGTATAAAGCTCCGGTTCGATCATATCATATGATGATTGATGCTGAATCCATGATCCAATAATTAAAAAGAAAAAAGAAAATTGCACACTTAAAAACAACGTGCTTAATTAAAACAGTGCAACGCAATAGGGAAAGAAGCAGCTAGCTAGATAGCTTCCTAAAGCCGGAGGAAGTAGCTGAAGGCTAGCTCAATAAGAGACTCATCCCCTGATGCGTGGCGACGGTTAAATAATGTCCCATTTTTGCCAGATCAACCCAGGTACTTGTTCTTGGATCATATGCTCCAATGACCCCAGCTCCCGCAGGGATCCAGAAAACTATCCTTCCATCATCTGAGACCATTAGCGGCCGGACACGCTCAATGCGTTTGACACCAAGAAGAGTCGCCCCCCACCGTATGGAACATCGTTTGGTCCAGAGCGACTTGTTCATGTCCTCTATGAACCAGAGATCCGTGATCAAATCTTTAAGGTTGTGATGAACCATGACCAAGCAGTCACCCAGCTCGACTAGCATCCGGACCTCATCTTTGGTGCTAGGTTGTACAGGCCCTTGGAGTATCCTTGATCTCCACTCCTCGGTAGCCAAGTCGAACGAGGCTATGCTATCGGGCTCCATGTCGGAGCAGCACTGATCCGCCAAGAAGTAGGCAACTCCAGAAACAACCGCTACACGGCAGGAATCCTTTGCAGTACGTAGGTACCGGAGGTTTTCGCATCTCCCTCCACCTCCCGTCGCCACTACCAAGTGTCATGACATGGCACCTGTCCACCATGGCCATGGAGTTGTCTGGCGCCATGGGCATGTACAGGTGAATTACCTTGTACTCTCCGGTGGAGGGGACATGCCCAAGCTTAAATGTGGGCGGCATTCGGCAGCGGCCTGACATGTCGTGCTCCATACTTAAGTCGGCGATGGTTGAACCAGTGCCCTGCTGCAGGCTGAGCACGCAGGCGCCGCGTCGCCATGCTGTGTAGTGGGCGTGGGTGTACCCAACACAGATCAGATTGTGCTGTGCGACTAGGCAGAAGCTGGGCTGCCTGAGGTATATCCTCCTGACGACGATCTTGTCGTGCAGGTCCATGACGTCGAGCGCCTGGAGGTAGCAGTGAAGGGCGGCGACGTGCGGATGGCGCGACGAGTGCGCCCTGGCGAAGAGCGGGTCGGACGTGAGCGACCGCCACGAGAGGCACACCAGGCGGAGGCGGCAGAGATGGTTCGCCGGTAGGCAGAGTAAGATGTAGTAGAGCATGTCCGCGGGCAGCACGCCGTAGTTGCCGTCGGCGACAGGAGGAGCGTCGTCGGCGTCCATCTTTACAAGCGCCGCCGCCGGCGTTGCCGATACCTAGACCTAGATCGATTAAAAGGTTGGCGCATGATCCAACCGGACTCTACTAGACCTAGATCGATTAAAAGGTTGGCGCATGATCCAACCGGACTCTACGTTTTGGTCCTATATATATACCTTCATCCAACCTATAGTTGGCCATATGACCATACGCCCGTGGGCCAGCCCACGGCATGGGATTTTGGCCCGGTTCAGGCACGGTTCGGCATGGCAGTCGTCGTTCCTGTGCCAACCTGACCCACAACACGGGCCGTACCTGAGCCGTTGCCTCAGCCCACGTGCTAGCCCGGCATGGTCTAGCTCATTTGGCCCCTAAGGATTAAGTGGGTGGCCCGGCCTGTTAAGGCCCGCTCGGACCACCGCGCTCCGCATATAAAAATGGTCCTCCTCACACACCCAAACCCTACCGGCCTACACTCAATCCTCCATTCTGCCACCGCCTCCCTCGCCCCTCCGCCACTTCTCCAGCACCCTCCGCGCCTCCCCCTACCCCCGGCGGCCCGGCTGGCCCACCCTCGCGCGTCGCGCCCTCCACCGCCTCCCCCTATCCCCGGCGGCTCAATCGTCCGGCCCCTCGCATGTCGCGCCCTCCGCCGCCGGGCACCGCTTCTCCCGTGAGGCACGTGCCACGCCCGCCAGCCCCTGCTCCGCGGCATGGCCTCCGCCGCCCTTGGGTCCCACCCCACCGCCGCGGAGGTGCCACCGCCCGCTGAGACTGCCCTGCGACAGGTCGCGCTAGAGGAGGACGAAAAGGCGGATAGAGAACGGGTGCAGGCCCGCGGAGACGTGGAGAGGAAGTTGATGCCGTGCCCGCGGGCTGGCACGAGCACGGCGAGCCCGTTAAGGCCCGCTGAGCTAGCATGCTGGCATGGCCCGCCTAAGATGGTAGTGGGCCGTGCCTGGGCTGCTTCTTCGGCATGTGGGCCGGCACGGCCCAGCACGTTTACTGTACAGGCCTAAACGTGCCGAGCCTAAACATGCTGGGCTGAACCGTGCTCGTGCCAGGCCGGGTTAGGCCGTCCGTTTGGCCATCTATAATCAACCCATGTTATGGAAGCGGTCGTGGTGAGAAAAAGACATATTGACATGTGCAATTGTTCCTTTATCAACTCTTACAAAAGTAAGTTGCAGGTCAAAATTAAAATTTTAGTATAATGCTTTGGTTAATATAAAAGTTGGGGATGTAGCTCAACTGGTAGAGCACTAACTGCTAAGCCAAGCGTAGTATGCAAATCTAGGTTCAACTCCTCGCATCTCCAGTTAAATCATTTTTTAATTTGTTTCCCAAACCAATAAAAATGGGAATCATAGTATACTAATTAGAGGTATTATTATATTTGGAGCCTCTAAATTAGTTCTGACAAGTTGCACTAGAAAATGGGATAAAATCAAACCTCTTAAGAAAAAACATCAATTCGCCATATTCAAATTAGCATTGACAATAACAATAATATATAGTCGTTAGATCTATTCTATTTTCTAAAAGCTAACTGCACCTACCATATTATGAAAGCGTTGGTGGTGAGAATACTTTCCTACTAGTTAAAGCACCTAGAATTTTATTAAATTCTAGGTGCATCTATTCATGGGTACGTACACATGTTCCTTTATTATTAAATTCTTACAAAAAAATAAGTGCAGGTAAAACTCATAAATTTTATATAATGCTAAAGTTAAGAGTAGTTGGGGATGTAGCTCAATTGTAGAGTGCTAAGCCAGGCATTGTAAGCGGATTGAGGTTCGACTCCTCGCATCTCTAATTATATCAACTAGCAAAATGCACGTGCGTTGCTACGGCGAAATGATGTTGCTTAGCGAGCGATGTTTTTTATCGTGTCGTGTAGTGCACCACATTTTTTATCGTGTTATCGTGAAGCCAGTGCAATTGGTAATGTTGTCATTTTATACTTAGTTACGTAGAATCATATAAAAAGCCAAACGAGACCCAAAGAATGCAATCTGTGAACCATGTTGGGACACAAATGCTAACTATGGACGGATGGGTAAAAAAATCAATCAGAAACTATTTTTCATCTTGGTGTTCAAATATTCGATCTGAAACTTGTGTCAATTATTTGAGTATGAAGATGACACCAAATGAAAAAAAGTTTGAACCACAAAGTTGTAATTTCAGATCTAAAATTTGAATTTTAGATTTGAAACTTGTGTCGATTATTTAAGCACCAAGATGACATCAAATTAAAAATATTTGAACTACAAATTTATAAATCTCGTCGAGATCTACAATTTTCATATAAAGTTTATCTTCATCTAAATTCATATGAATTAGTTATGATTTTTTGAAAGTGTACTATTCAGAGGAGGGAAGTTACCGACGGCCGGTGGGGTCTATTTCTGCAAATTTTTAGATTGATTATTTATTTCTACAAAATTCTTAGAGGAGAGTGACCGGGAAAAGAAGTGGGTCAATGGCCTTCGTCGGCAGAGGAGGCGGCCATGTGGCTGGCGGCAGCACTCTCTCGCAATCATGTGGGCCCAAGAGGTATATAAAAGCAAAAATATAATTATAATGATGATGATAACAATAATAGAATAGACCAATTACATCATTTATTTGATTTTCTCCGCACAGTAGCACAGCTGCATTACTACTACTTAATTAAACGGCGGCACGAGACTTGGATGATGACTTGAGGTTGGGGTACTTGGGTGGTTCCCTGGTGGTGTGTACGTGTTACGCACAACGAATTCGCAGCAACACAAGTCTTTAAAATGGGGAACAGGGGGCTCCTTGCAGTATACTTTTTCGTAGTGCTTGTGGTAGCTACCGTACCAACGTCCGCATTCTAGGAAGTTACAATTTTTTTCGCTGCATTTATCCGGTAGGATGTCACAGCGCACCTCGCCTGCAAAATTTGTTGGTTAATTAGACGATTTTGGCAAGTCAAATATTGCCAACCAAGCTAAGTGGGTGTTTGGATATTTAATGAGGCTAATTAGGAGGATCATAATTATAAAACTAATTATACAGATAGAGGCTAATTCGCGAGACGAATCTATTAAGCCTAATTAATCCATCATTAGCACATGTTTTCTGTGGCATCACATTGTCAAATCATGGACTAATTAGGCTTAATAGATTCGTCTCGCAAATTAGCCTCCATCTATGCAATTGATTTTGTAATTAGTCTATGTTTAAAAACTTTTAATTAGTATCTAAACATTCGATGTGACAAGAATTTTAGAAGCTTTTAAAAACCAAACACCCCCAAAAGTAGGTACTTATATTACCTGCATAGGTTGTGGACAAGAACGTCAGAGATATTGTCGCAACTAGCATACATATAGCAGCAGCTACCAGGCACCCAGACCCCATTGTGCCGCTTCTAGTGGTTGCCATGGCAGGAGAAAAGGAATCAACTTGGATATGTACTTCTGCTTAATTTGATGGTGTTTATATAGAGGCATGGCCTATGGTATAATAAATGATTGGTGTTCTTGTATGTATTAATGTCTGCATATCGCAATAGCATGGTTTGTAATCTTGAATATATATATATATATATATATATATATATATATATATATATATATATATATATATATATATATATATATATATATATGGGTGAGGATTCCATGAAGCTAGAAACGGATACATTCAATGTTGAATAGGCAAGGCATTGAGTACCTCAAGGATTTCTTCATAAATGGTATTGCATCTAGGCTGTTCCATAAGATGTGTGTGTACAGGAAGAGTATACTCAGTGGCCGACCATAGAATAGCTTATTCTATAACCACACTATCTAACCAGCCTGTCCATCACAACTAATATACAGTAAATCGATTACGGTATAACCATAACTAGTTCCTCAGATATCATGACTCTAAATTATAGTAACCTCTCGTCCGAATTTATCGTCTCAAATATATATCCCTCATCTTTATAGTATATCAAAGATTCAAGCATAAAAAGGCATTAAACCCTTGTTATGCCCCCACTGCATTATTTGCCTCCTATATATATCAGCACATTATTTGTACGCGGGAGTTCTAGACATAACATTTGTCAGCACCTGGCTAATTATATTAGCACCGAGATGCTGATCGGGAAATTATTACTCGCCTCTGTTATTACTGAAAGCACCTTTATGAAGATTATCGTGACTTATGACTGCAACTAGAAGAAAGTTATCGATATGAGAGAGAAATACTTATTTTTTTAATTTGTTTCTTACTGCAAGGTTCGACTCCTTGCATCTCCAATTAATTTTTTTAATTTCTCTCAACAGAGAGAAATACTTATTTTTTTGTAGAAAATTAAATGTATACACCATTCATCTAAGCAACCTTATAGTCGAAGTCTCCCTATTGTTGGTTGAACAAGCAGCAACAGCATGCTCCCATGTCTGCCATATACATTCCCAATAACCAAAGCTTCATTAACAAGGCAAGAACCACAAATGTACAAGATAGCATCGTGATGGTGATCTCTGCATATGCACTTCTGGCGAGCAGTTGCAAATTGAGTGATGGTATCTCTTCCACTAGACTAGAGAGGCCATCTCATATCTGAGCATGGCAGCTAGCAGGATTAGAAAGTCATTTCCAATCCAAGCAACCTAGCTTCTGAATCTGAAAGACGCTGATCCAAAACAACCACAGCTTCATCTGGATCCTGAACCCTTAACCCTTAAGCTAGCTACGTGTGCATGAACCATTCACATTCGTAACAGCTTCCCAAATCACCCTGATGAACAGCTAGTCTGCCAAGATTACTAGCATTTGGTGACTCGCGGGCATTTCTGTAATCTCCCCCTGCCCTGAGTGAGTGACCTTCTATGTATACAGGCATCGCGTGTGCCTTCTTTCAATTCTAAGCCTGCCTCTAGCACACATACAAGTGTGCAACGCCAATGGGGTCTCCGGCGGCCGGCTCCAAGCCAGCCGTCTTCCTCCTCCTGGTGGTCGTCGCCCTCGCTGCCGGCGCCGGCGGGGCCAGCGCGGCCACCTTCCTCGTCACCAACATGTGCCCCTTCCCGGTGTGGCCAGCCGCCATCCCGAGCGGCGGCAGCACCGGCGTGCTGAACCCCGGCCAGGTATGGCTCTTCAGGGTGCCGCCGGGGACCAAAGACGGCAGGATCTGGGGGCGCACCGGCTGCCACTTCACCGGCGACCACGGGCAGTGCGCCACCGGCGACTGCGCCGGCGCCCTGCGCTGCGAGGTCCCGGAGAACCCCCCGGCGGCGACGCTGGCCGAGTTCACGCTCGGCGGCGGCGGCGGCGCGGAGGACGACTTGTACGACATCTCGGTGGCCGACGGGTTCAACCTGCCGATGAGCTTCACGTGCGACGACAGGTCCGGCGAGGACCCGGCCCCGATCCGGTGCGAGGACGCCGGGTGCCCCGACGCCAACCACCGCGCCGGCGAGGGGAAGGTCCGCACGTGCAAGGCCGACCGGGTGTACCACAACCACCGGTACTTCGTCGTCTTCTGCCCAAATGAGTGACTTGCGCCATTATCTACTCCGATTGCGATGGTTTTCACGGATGAATAAAGTTGAGTGAAAATTGTGATTGTTCATGCATGATAGATTCAGTGCACAACATACTAATTACTAATTAGAAGTATTAAATATAGATTAATTACAAAATTAATTGCACATATGGAGGCTAATTTGCGAGACGAATCTATTAAGCCTAATTAGTCCTCGAACAAATAAATCGAAATGATTGAAGTACAATTGTTTTTATAATTAACATATATTTAATACTTTAATTAGTATCTAAACATTCGATATGACAGGAACTAAACTTCGAACTAAAGAAATAGTTGATAGCACTCGTCCAAACACAAACTTCCCAAATACTACATGTAAAATTTTTGCTTGAGGAGGTGTACCAATTACGACTAACTGACGTGTTTGTCGATACTGTGAATGTTTTACAGGATCGATAAAGAAAGCAGCTGGGTGATGAGGTTTCCTTTCATCTACCATATCTCTGTTCATATTGGACAAACCCAAATTATGAACCTAACAATGTTATGGAATTAGCGAAGTTTGTTAATTTCATGCCAAATGGAGTTAAATATATTTTTCCATGAATTCTACAAATCTATCGAATTTCCGTGCAGTAACAGGTTAGCTTGTACTCAACTTTTTTAAACCTTAACTACTATTGTACCGAGTGGCGGGACAGTGATATATTTCTGAAATTTCCTAGATTCGAAGAATATTTTTGTAATTGCTGTACGAAAATTTATTTAAAAATTAAAAAAATTTACAGGTAGCATTATGTTCGAGTGCCCAGAGTTCTACTTTTACTGACAAACGATGAGCACATAAGTGTACCCGTCTGAATGCTAGAACATGTAAGTTGATAAGATCAAACGCTTCATCCCAATTATGGCGAAACAGCCCTCCTGTGTAGAAATTCAATTTTTTTCATGACTACCAATTTTTTCAGTATAGAGTGCAAGGCGTCATCTTTTGTTTGGTTCACGTATGCCAGATTGCCAGTTGTGTCTATAGCTTGTTGGAAGCGGGAAAAGGCGGAGATAATGGCATCGCATGTTCACACAACAAAACTCAAGATCACTGAACTGAGAAAAGTTCAATCTGTTAAGCAATTACTTATCTCAAAATTATGTAGATATATATCTGTGGCTACAAACAGCCGATTGCAGAGGCTATAGCACATACATGGCAATCTAGCATCAGACATTACAATACTAGGCATAGTAAGCGGATCGAGGTTTGACTCCTCGCATCTCCAACTAAATCCTTTCATTGCTTCTTAATATAACCTGATAAAAATCAGGATTTTAGCTTACTAATTAGAGAAATTTTGTTTTGGAGCCTCTAGACTAATTCTAACAAGTCACACTAGAAAAATAGATAAACCATAAAACTTCTTAAAAAACATAAGCATCTGGCTATCAATCGATATACTCGAATTATCACTGACAATAATATATAGCCATTGACTATATTCTATTTCCACACCTACCATTATGAAAGATAATCTAGAGCAACTCTTAATTCTTTACATAAATTACCCACCTCTGTTTATCGGTATATGATGTTTGACTCCTCGCATCTCCAATTAAATTGTTTTTAATTCTCTCAACAGAGTGGAATATTTCTTCTGTACAAAAGGTACGTTACACACCATTCATCTAAGCAACCTTAGCTGAAGTTCTTCCTATTATTGGTTGAACAAGCAGCAACTGCATGCTCCCATGTATGCCAAATACATTTCCAAATTAAACCAAAGCTTGTGGTGGGCAGTTGCAGAATAAGTGATTATTTCTTGTACCAGGATTAGAAAGCCATTTCCAATGCAGGCAGAATTCTGAAGCCTTAACTCTTTAAGTTCATGTATGAACCATGATGAACAGTTTCCCAAATCCCAAACATGCCCTGATGAACAGCTAGTCTTCCAACATTATCAGCATTTGATGACTTGAGGGCATCTTTGTAATCTCACCCTGCCCCTGAGCGACCTTCTATATATATACAGGCATCGCATGCCCTGTTCTAAGCCTGCAGGGCACCAATGGGGTTCAAGCCGGCAGCCGTCTTCCTCCTCCTGGTGGTCGTCGCCCTCGCCGCCGCCTGCGGCGGGGCCAGCGCGGACACCTTCCGCGTCACCAACATGTGCCCCTTCACTTCACGGTGTGGCTGGCCGCTATCCCGAGCGGCGGCGGCACTCAGCTGAACCCCAGCGAGACGTGGGTCTTCACGGCTCCCGCGGGTACCAAGTCCGGCAGGATCTGGGGGCGCGCCGGCTGCCAGCTGCCACTTTCACCGGCGACCACGGGCGGTGCGCGACCGGCGAATGCATGCTCCCTTGACTGCCAAATGCATGCCAACCAAAGCAATTTTAACACGGCAAGAACCTTGTAATACTGATGTAATGTGGCTAGCAGTTGCAAAGTGATGGGTTATTTCTAACATGCCCTGGTGAACAGTAAGCTAGTAATCTCTCCGCCCTAACCTCTGTATACGCATGATCGATCTTTCTACGCTCTAAGCCAATCACACACACTCAGAGCGTACACAACCACCGCACGCGCTACGCCAATGATGGCGTCTCCGGGCAAAGCTAGGTTCGAAATAACCCTGGTGCACCCTTCTTTGTGTAGAAGAAATCTAGTGCAACTTACATGGTAAAATTGAGTAAACTAGTAGTAAATTTTGCTTCACCCTGGTGCACATAGCTCAACGTAGCTTCGCCCCTGTCTCCGGTGGCCGGCTCCCGGCGGCCAGCCGTCTTCTTCTTCCTGATGGCGGTCGTGTGGCCCTCACCGTACCGCCGGCAGGACCGGCGGCGCCACCTTCCACATTACTAATAACCTGTGCCGCTTCCCGGTGTGGCCGGACGCCATCCCGGCCGGCGGGGGCGCCCGGCTCAGCCCGGGGCAGTCTAGGAGTTATGGATGGACGGCCGATCTCGCTGGACCGCTGAGGAGTCATGGATCAGATGGCTCTCAGAAATACCGTCCACCCCGGACACGGTAACTCAAATACCGTCCGCCCACTGGGCCGACCGGCGGCAGGGAGCGCCGTCCCAGGCCAGTGGCCCAGAGGCCAGGGTGTGGCCACCGGCGACTGCGCGGGCGCCCTGCGCTGCATGCTGCCGGGGAACCCCGCCAGCGATGGCACCCGGAGCCGGATGGGCATGTACGGTATCTCGGTGGCAGTCATGACCAAGAAGGCTACCAAGAGGCTGCGTCGTCTGCAGGAGCGACACGCGAAGAGACTGGTGCGCGGGCCGGCGGTAGAGTGAGTGTGGGCTAGGCCGTGTGTGAAAATGGAGCCCAGTAGTGCGATAAGCCCGTGTGGCTGCACTGGCTGGAGCTCTGACGGTGGGAGTACTTAACCACCGCCATCTCTTTGTAACGAAGCAGAGAAGAACAAAAACTGAACTCTGAATCGTTCGTCGTCTTCCTAGCGACGCGAACATGCTTTTCTGAATTCGACCTTTCATTCTTGCTATCTACCTCAGATTCCATTTCTATCCTAGTGCGAACGTAACAGTGGCGTACGGGTTCAACGTCCCCATGGACTTCATGTGCGGCGCCGGCGACGTCCTCCGGTGCAGGGAACCGGCGAGCGCCGACGCCAGCCGCAGCCCCGACGAGCCTAAGGTCCGCACGTGCGCGGCCGGCAGCGACTACCACGTCGTCTTCTGCCCGACGGCAAGAGGGGCTGACGCATCATCTTTTGTTTGATTCACTTATGCAGTTGTGTAACTGGTTATGACTACCTTTATAGCTTATTAAGGCAACCTTTTGTGGCAAAAGGAGGAAGTAATAGTATCGCATATTGACTCGACAAAACTCAAGTTCGTCGCACTACCAAAACTCAACAAGTTCATTGCGCTGATAAAAGTTCAATATTTAATAAATTACTTGTCTCAAAATAATGTAGATATATAACTGTGGCTACCAAAAGGGATTGCAGAGGCTATACTAGAAAACTCTGTACATACATGGTAATCTAACAACAGATATTACAGACATAATCTCAATGATCGCTGATGGACTGGACTAGAAATGAAATTGTTCTTCAGTGACGTCTGTGAGCCTGCAACTGGTGATTCAGCCTAGAAGAATCAATAACTGAATAATAGTTGCTCCTCCAGCACTCCACTGCCAATCATGACGACTCTGCAAGTGATGATTTATCAGTCCTCATTAAGACACAAGTCTATTATGATGGAAAAGGAAAAAGGGCCTAACAATGCGAGCAAGCCTTACCTCAATATGCTTTGCAAGGCAGAAGATTCAGTTGAAATCAAGTGCTCTTGTCAACACTTTTTGTTGATGGCAATGTGCCAAATACATGATCCCACAGGGTCGAAGTAATTCCAAATCCCTTGGTTTGAATTCTGAAGTGATGGTTCAGATGGTATTTCTGAGGTACAGCAGAAAGTTAAGTGTGCCATGAGACGGAGAGGTTGGATAAGCTTCAGAATTCAGAATGAAGTAAGAACCTTGAGATGTTTTGCAGGATCTGATGATGGCTGGCCATGATGCAAGTAGTAATGTGTGCAATCATAGATCACATAACCCAAAAGGCCGCCTCCAAAAATGCCAGGAGTGGTAGAGGGAGTCGAAAATAGCTTGATCAGGTTCCAGAACTAGATAAACAGTTCAGGAAAAAATATTAAAAAATCATCAATGCCCAAATAAAAGTTACCAAAGTTAAAGGAAACCCTGAATCTAACAGTTTTCATGCACCAACAGGTCAGTTAAACAAAGCATAGAGAAAGGACTAGAATGGAAGCTATAACAAATGCAGAAATTTATTTCATCGTTTTGTGGCCAATAAGTCCGTAAACATCCATTGTTGCCCCGATATGTAATACATGGGGAATTTCATTTACCGGAAAGCACAAAATAGCTGCTGCAGCAGGTGGAAAGACAAGTCGAAGTCCATCCATAGGATGCTTGTGATGGCATCCATGAAGAAGATAATGCGCTGTGTTCCCCCTGGCACACATCAAGTGGCAGTGATAAGAAAGATGTTCAACTCATCTAGTTCGACTAGAACAATCACTGGCACAACTTACCAGTAACTTTTGGTTTTTATGTGGAACAAGAATCGGTGCAACACATATTCAATCAGTGTCCAAAGACATATCCCAAACACAACCATCATAGCTACTTCTGTTATTGTATGGCCCATCTGGATAGAAGTACTCAGGCACCAACAGACAACAGGCAACCAGATAAGAGGAACTGCCCACCATTTTGTGCGTGTTAAGAACTGAGCAATGAGCCATTCATCAGAACACAGTATTCAGGCTTTCAGACGCTACACAGTGCAATAAATAGAATATATTACCTCCAGTACATCATTTTGGAAAAATCGTGGGCCTTCCTTGCTAACAATCGGCTGGTGAACCCATTCCTGATACTGCTCCTCTAGATGACCAACCTAAGAATTTCAGAAAAGTAATCGTCAAAGACCAGAATTTTTATAGGCATCCCATCACCTATAAAAAAACGGTGCATTGGGAAAGACTGCATGAATCAAGATTTCAAGAGTGACAACTGTAAGGTGTGCTGTGCGCATAGTAGTGACCTCAACGAAATTAAATGAATCATATTTTCAGCCATGTAAAATAATTGCAAAATTCTAATATGTATTTTATATGTATCAACATGAGAAACAGATAATAGACATCGAAAGTTAGTAACCAATAATACTGGTAACAACCGAACTCTTAGTCATATGTACTCTAGACAGCTGACTAAAGATTATCCGTTTCATGGGAAACCCATCCATATAACAAAGTTTTGATATAAGGTATACTGCTGGTGAGTCAAAAATCAGGGGGGTGTGTGTGTGTGTGTGTACTGCAAGACTTAATTGTAACATGACAAAGATCAAATTTACATTCAAATAAAACTTTAAGGAAGGTAGAGTTATGCTACCTGGAATACAAGAGGCTTGTCCAAATCCACTGTAAAGGCTGCTGCAACCATTTTCTTGGAACAATGATAGCTGTGATTATCAAAAGGTAAAGCGTAAGTGTGTTGCATTCAAAATTCAATAAATTTGGATAAAATAGTAACAGGAAATATGTTTGAGCCCAATTGCCCAAGAATGGAAGAACCTGACAAATGACACTACTCGTGAAACTAGTGCCAGCTATTTTAGTGGTGGGTACTTTGCCCAAATTTTGCAGTGTAATTGACACCCAAGTGATTCCAGACCACCATACTTCCACATCTATGTCATGATTTGAACCCAGAAACCTCATACTGTACCCAATAATCCAATATTAACTAGCTTAGAGTATCTCCAACAGTCTCCCTTTCTCCAATCCAACTACCATAATGGGAGAATTGATAAGAAAATAGTGCTCCAGCAGTCTCCCTTTACATTTCCCTTTTCCCAATAATTATTGGGACAACCCAATAATTAACCCCAACTCTCCCTAAATAAAGTAGGAGTTGTGACTCTCCCAATACGGTAGTTGGATTGGGATGAGATTATTGAGAGACTGCAAAAGCAACTCTCACAATAACGATGAAAGTGATATTAGGATATCCCTATTAACTAGTTATTGGGAAACATTTATTGGGAGACTACTGGAGATGCTCTTAGTAAGGTTCTTGGCCCACAACTGCTTAAACAAACAGCAAGAGGTCATGACGCCTGGCATTACTATTATATCAGGATCTTGGGCCCCAAAAGGCCAAAACCATGTTCTGTGGCCATTTTAGGCCTGCATATCAAGGTGTACCAGAGCACCACAAATCAGAAAAATCAGACGGTCCAGCACTCACGACCTGGCCCGTGCAGACAAAATATCTAGAGCAAATCCAAACAATCAACTTCACAGACAAGAGCACATGGCACAAGCTATCGTTCATTATATATTCCTGTGCAATTTGACACTGTATTCTGATCAAGTTGAGAAAGAATCCAAAAGAACCACAGCTAAGAACCACCTGTAGGGCATCCCACCGGAATCCAAGAAAAGCTGTGTGCTGCCTGGGGCTTAAACCACTGATGGGTGACCACTGACCACTTTAGACTAAACATGGGACATAAGTGATCCCTGTATCAACTGTTAAAACAGCTAGGATGACCACTTTAGACTAAAAATGGGACGTAAGCGATCCCTGCATCAATTCACAGAGAGAGAAAAGTGAAATCAAGCATCTCAAGATATGACATACATAATCAAGGCACAAATGCCATGAACAAAAGTTGGCCGTGTTGACATTCTAAATGAAAGCGAGCAATGGAGCAAAGCTTTCCAGATCCTTCCCCCCACTGTAAATTAAAATAACTCAAGCATCTACTTTCAAAAACATCAGACGCTATTCCACACCTAGATTCTTTTCTCCTAGCACACTCAACTAGAGTTCATGACGCCCAAGCTGCAAACGTAAGACCTTGGCTCGGAAGAACCAGCATTGTGTTCAGGATTTCAATATCAGAGATGACTACACCCTAGATGTACAGAGAGAGGAGGGAATCGACCCAAATCTTGGGCCAAGCCGCCGCCTCTGAGGTCACAGCCGGTCAATGCGGCGCCCAGGACGGATCTAAACCGCCAAATTCGCATGGATCTCGGACTACGGAGACCCAGCCGAGCTCCAAGTGAAGAAATTGAGGATGGAGAGCGAGAGAGAAGGGTGTTCCCGGATGCCAACTCACCAGCGCAATGGAGAAGAATGCCGGCGCCGCCGACGCCCGCGGTTGGGACGAAGAGGGACGACGCGTGCTGTCGGGACGGGATGCGCGCAAGAGAAAGGGAAAAGACCCCCTCGCCTCCCGCCCGCTCGCCGGCGCCGCTGCTTCGCGTTTGGGAGCTCGGAGAGGTGGGCGAGGAACGGTGTGAGATGGGGAAGCCAAAGGCGCCGGCTTTTGTACACACGACGGCGACGGCCACCACACACCGAGTCCACTACTTAGCTGCTGTCTGTTTATAGATCACCCCCTGATTTTACAGTTTTATTCTCCCCAGAACCTCGTTTTATATCCATGAACAAATTCACAAACATGACGGTGGTTATCAGTGAAACGGATCGTGAAAGGGTTTTCAGCACGATTAGAGCGGGATATTAAGTTTTTTACCACTCTTCAAATGTTAGTTTTGTGAATGACATAACAATTTTACCACCGGTGAAGAAAGAATTCTAACATCTTTGCAAAAATTGCCTACGTGCAAAAATTGCCTACGTGACACGACACTTCCACCTACTAGCGTATTTACCCCATGTGAAATATCACTTCTGCCCCCTCATTCTCCTTTACTTCCCCCGCCCCCGACCTGACCTTTGACTCAGCCGCAACCTCCTCCTTCTCTTCTCCGTCGCCATCTCCTCCCCCTCCTCGACGAACGGCGGCGGCGCAAATCCCTCCGTGGAGTTCACTTCAAAGTCTTAAACTTAAGAACTGAGAAATGTTGCAGTTGCGTTCGCACGTCACTTGTCCAACATGGACTTTGCATGTGCTCGATCAGTAGTAACCCATCATGCTCCTGTCCAAGAAAGACAACATACACATGGATGGTAGAACTTCCAAAGCGCATCCATTTTTCGAAAACAAGGTTTGACATTGACACGCGCATGCGCCGCCTGCATTTGTTGTTGTTGGAGAGCAGCTCTCTCCTTTTTTTTTCGTCCAAAGAAAATCAGTCACCCATGGGCCATGGCACGATCGAGTGAGTAGCGGGCCCCATGGGCTCGAAGTGTTTAGGCTGGGCCTCGCCTTGTGCTGCAAGTGCTGTTGGGGCGGCCCTTCTCCCCGAAAATGGAAATGGCCCAGCGGTGATTGAACTTGAACTGCCGACGCGTCGCAGCAACTGCCTTGTCCGCCTATCTGACAACAACTGGACAAGCAAGGTCAGAGGATTAGGTGCCCGCTGATTCTGAATATCAGCAAAGAAAAGAAACACTCTATATCTGGTTGTTCATGTGCTAGCGGCATGGTTTGCATGGGATAACTCGAGGTTCAGGGACACGAGGATCCCAAGACTGAACAGAACAGGGCAACTTCCCGGAAGAAGCATCAACCTTCAAGCATGCTGCTTCAGAGATGAGAATCATTCACCTGGGACTGGGAGACTGAAATCCTGAAACCCAACCACTGACAGCAGCCATACACGCAGACAGCTTCTTTGATCGATTGTTCTCACTTCTCAGGATCACAATCTCCTCATAAACAAATCGCTGTCTCTGACAACCTCTCCATGCGTCGTCTCTCGAGACAAGATCGCTAACCAATTTCTCGCAGATCTCCAACCAATTTCTCAGTTTTTTATTATGTGACTGGTTGAGCATAAAAAAACATCGACATCACATGCCCTAGCAGACAGGCAAGGAAAGCGGCAGCTCCCGTCGCTTCGCCATGGCCAAGCTCACACGAGATCCTCGTGAGACGTATGGATTTCAGATTTTCAGGTGTGTACAAAAGCTCATCTTGATCTGTTCTGCAATCTAACAGCAGAGCTTCGTCAGGGAACTCAGCACATCCAGGAACAACATGACACCAGTTTTCTCTCTCTTGTCATTTCACTTCTTATTCGGATTCAAGAAGGAATGCAATTACAAATGTTCAGACAAAAAAAAAAGGAAACCAAGAACATGTGTACACTTGCTTGTGTCCTCTCCTCTGGCGCTAATTTACAACCAACAACGAACTGAATGAAGAAAGAAAAATCTGCAAGGTTCCCTCGGTTTCGGGGGAATCTGAGGCTCTGATCTCTGAACTCCGGACCGAACGCTTCTGCTACCTCGGATCACTTCCATGGCCACTCGCTTGAGCTACAGATACATCTGGTGCTCTCTCCACTGAGGTGAAGAACACGGCGCAGAGCACGGTGAGCGCCACCGCCGGGAGCTTCCCGGCCACGAGCCCGGCGAGGATGACCGGCACGAACGCGGCCAGAGGCAATGCACCGCCCCCTTGCCGACGGTGGCGCCCATCGTCGGTGACCGCTTCCGGCGCTGGCGCCACCGTCTCCTCGGCGGGGGCGGCTGCTACCGCGGGCTCGGGGGCGCTGACCTCGCCAGCAACCGGGTGCCCGCTCTCGCCGCCGTGGCGGGAGTCCATGCCATCCTTGCCTCTCTTGCCGTTCTGCAGCTTCTTGGCGAGGAGCTTCCGCAGCGACCTCCTCTTCTCCTTCCTCTTGCTGGGGCTGATGGAGCCCGGATCGTCGCAGGCGAGCTCGTCGGTGGTGTCGGCGGCCCAGAGGGAGGAGAACTCGCTCCCCGTGTCGGGCGCGGCGGCGCAGCTCGGCCTGGGCGTCTCGGCCGGCGACTCTGCCTCCCGGATCGGCGACACGAGGCCGCGGCCTTGCGAATCGAGCTCCTCCTCCGTCGTCTCCGGCCGCGGCCGCCGGCGGGAGGCGGGCGACCTGAAGGACTCGATCCAGAACAGCGCCACCGACGCGAGCGTCGCCGCGGCCACCAGCCGCTTGCTCCAGATCACCAGCAGTGCGAGCGCCATGACCCCACCCACCGCGAGGAGCTCCGGCCGGACGGTAAAGCCGGCGCCTTTGGGGCGGGACGGTGGCGGTGCCGGCACCGCCCCGTCCTGCTGAGCCGCCGAAAGGTCCCGCCTTTGCTGGGGCGCCAGCTCCGCGGCGGAGGCGGCCACCGGTGGTGGCGCGGGGATTGCGCGGTGGCGCCGTCTGGGCTTCTTGAGGCGGCCATGGTTCTTGACGACGAGGTCGGCGAGGGAGGTCGGGAAGCCGGTCTGGACGGGGAGCGGGCCCGCGCGGGCCGGCGGGCGGAGGGAGGCGAGGAGGCGGCGCAGGCGGCCGCCGGCGGACGGGCGCTTCAGCGGGCTGGTAGTGGTTGGCATCGCCGCGGCGGCCGACGCCGGCGAGCATAGGAGGCGAGGCGCGTGGTTGGTGAGGGTGCAGGGGAGACCCAGCGGCGATGGCTTTTGGAGGTTTGGGTTTGGGTGTTTTATGCTGAGCGTTTCTTGGTTGATCCCCTTTGGAGTTTGTGAGAGCCGCCAGCTGAAGAAATCAAGGAGTGTTTTTTTAAAGAATGTAAAAGAAAATTGTTCCTTTTTTATTATGGTACTGTAGTAGCAAATGGAGAGATGATCAGATGGTCATGTGAAGAGAAAGGTGAGAATGGCTGAATGGGGGTATATGGATTTAATTTAGATAGGAATAATTGAACACTTTTCTGCTGATTTTGTGGTCAAAATAGAGTGTTTGCAAAGGGTAGTAATGTACTCCCTCGATCCCACAAAGAGTGTCCATTTAGACTCTAAATTTTATCCCACAAAGAGTGTTCTTTTACCTCCTAATAAACCTCATCAAATTAAAGCAACACTCACACCAATAAAGAAAACATATGGAAAAGCACGTGGAGCCAATCAAATGATCAATTGATGTTATTTCTCTAGTTCCAATGTATGTGCATTTATTTACGATCTAGAAAACTAAACAGACAACACGATTTTCAATCGCAATTAGTATAGTTATTAGGGGTAACATAGATATTTCTCATCATTACTAATGTACTAATGTGTCTGACACTTATTTTGGAACGGAGGGAGTATGTCTACTAATGACTCTCATGTACTTTGGGTACAATAGTCCAATGCTATAATGTGGTTGTGATGTTGGGTTAAATCACACTCACCTGATTAATAGCCATGACTGAATTGCGAGCCAGAGATATAGAATGAAAAATTCTCTTGTGATGAAATGTTACTTTCAACATCAATTTGAGAACCAATCCCTTGCAATAGACCATAACTGTTGAAAAGGATGCATATCGCCCATAGTTATATCGCCACCGCGTATTAAGAACATGTGGTTTTATTAGTAGGTAGTATGAGATCATGCTACATGGCAAACACACACTCATGAATTCTTGTAGGAAAAAGTTGTAGCAATCACGTGGCCTTATTTGTGTGCGTTCTGCATGTCTTTCAACAAACCATATGATACGGCTAGAAAAGGAAAGGTTTAACTTTGTTTTCCTTGTGTCTTTTGTCCTTTTTTTAAGAGATTTACTCCTCCTCAAATGCTTGATTTTTAGCTATCTCTTGATCACCCAAACTTGTACTAGAAATTGAATTGGAGATTGGAATTTGAGGTTAGGGTTTGGGGGTTCGGGGTGGGGGATTTACTTGTGGCCTTTGGGTTTAGAGGGAGCTCCGGGGAGGCTCGCCGGCCGGCGGTGGAGGTGGGAGAGACGACGACAGAGCGGAGGCGGCGTGGGTGCCGACAGAGCTGGGCGGTGGGGGATCCTCGGTGAGCGGCGAATGCGGCGGAGGAGTATGGGCCAAACGGATTAGCGTCGAGCGGCAGAGGAGGTGGCCAAGGCCGCCGGAGCCAAGCGGAGGTTGCGTGCAGGGGGGAGTCGTACGACTTAGGTGCCACGAGCCCTGTGAGGAAGATGCCGCAAGGAAGACGGACTGATAGAGGGGAGAAATGAAAGAAGAGAGAAGGAAAGAAAGGGTGAATATAAACCCTTGGATGTAGATCCAATGATTTTAGGAAGTGATTGTGAGAAAAGCAAATCTCAAAAGTTTGGCAAGGAGACACATCCTTTTTTTTTAATGAAAAGGCTGGCTATACTAAGTAGTAAGTATTACTATGTGATTATGTACTTTACCTAAACATAAATGTACTTTGCCAATTGAAATAACAATGTGGCACAGCGAGAGAATCACGTCAACATGACAACCACGCTAGTGCCCCATGGCCTTTGTTGGTTGCATGTCTCCAGTGGCAGAGCCAACCATGGCCTCTAGGAGGGCTCTTCTTCTTCCTCCCTCTTCCTCCCTCTTCTTCTTCCTTCTTTCTCCTAAAAATGGAGGGAGAACTCAAGGGTGGCTCCATTATTTTTGGGTGGGTAGGGGAGGCTTGAGCCCCCCCGACCCACCGCTGGCTCCACTACTGTGTGTCTCGTTGACCAAGATGTGACCTGTGACCAAGGACCAACATGCAAGCGTGTCCAAAGCATTATATTCCGCGTGTACTGTAGTTAGATCCACTATAGACTACTCCCTCGATCCCAAAAAGAATGACTTTTGGGGGTTTTTAGATAGATTAGGGGTGAATGAAAAAGACGTATGTACCCTTAGTTAGTTCAGTTTGCATATAGAAACTGGAGAAAATATGTTTCCATTTAATCATGCATGCACGAAATCAACGCGTCAGATTATGCATGCATAAGATTTAAATCCTAGAATGTCATTTTGGGACGGAGGAGTACACCCTACTACTATTATTACACAAAAGAGAGAAAAAAGGGGGATAAATAAAGCACTGTCCACAATTCTAACTTCGTGCCTTGGTATGATGCTAGTGATGAAAAATGGTTCAAGGACCTGGCAACGTGTCCTGGGCATACCTAAAACGTACAAAACTCAACTGGCTCCTCCCTTTGCAAATTTTTAGGAGAAAATGTATTATCCCAGGAAGAAATAATATAATCCTTCTATTTCTTAATATATCCTCCCTTCATCCCAAATTATAAGTCGTTTTGGCATTTTTAATTCAAAGGTTTTGCTATACACCTTGATATATATTATGTCTAGATGCATAGTAAAATGTATGAACCTAGGAAACTCAAAACGACTTATAATTTGAGACAGAGGGAGTAACGTTTAGGGTAAACTGATTAGATTAAAAAATTAATTAATGAGCTTGTTTTAAATGTTATATATCTAAGAAAATGAAGGGTGTAATTAAATGTTACACGGAAATTGTGCTCCCATTTTTTTTTGTCGCTGATTTTTCATGTAACTGAAAAACGTAGCTAGTCTAGTTTTTTCACAGAAGCAAAGCAAGAAAAAAGAAACAAAACGTGTATACCAGCTTGCAACAACTTTCTAACGGCCGGCACAACGAGGAGGAAACAGCAAGTGACGTGGTGCCGTCTCTTGTGCCACTGCCACTGCTAACCCAATTGGCAACCGCAGTTCAGCCGGTGCAGCTGCAGAGCACGTACAGAGACTTGTGACCGGCCGTGGCCTGCGCGTTGTCCGGCGACACCAAGTGTCGTAGCCTCGTAGGAAACAACAACCTGATCTGATCTGGCGCCAATCACTACTAGACTTTTCTGTAGGATTCACTTATTGTGTCAGACCATCCAGTCTTTCAGTTCTCTGAATCCTTTTCTTTTCTTTTGAAAGAAAAGTTCTCTGAAATAGTGTCGTTGACACTTGGCTAAGACGTACCGTTGGACAGTCACACATGCAGCTTTGCTCTCGATCATATCGTCAAGCCCGACAGGAGAACAGAGCCACGCACGCACATGCGTGGATCCCGTTTGTCCCCTGCTTTGGCATGGTTGCCATCTCTAATATCCAAACATCCGATGTGACAGGTGCTAAAGTTTAGCACGGGTATCCAAACACCCTCTTTGTTTCAAAACATGAGAGTGAGATTTGACTAAAATTCCTGCAACTTTTAAGCTTTTTTTCCTATTTATTACGTACCCTGCACGATCTCAAAATGAAAGCATGTTATAAAGCATGTCGTGGTTCTTCGTTATCATCTTCGGGCCTGTTTGGGAAGGGGTGTTAAACTTTAACACCCTCGAGTGAGGTGTTAAACTTTAGTACCTTGAGGTGTTTAGATGATCTGTTAAACTTTAACACCTTAGGTTGTAATTGACAACTTTACCCCTCATTACTCCTCTAAATGGCACCCAAATACCCCTCTGGCTTTGCCTAATCTGCAAAAATCGCCGCCCTCACCACCCATCCCTCGCCGCCGGGGATGCTCTTGCTTCTTCTTCCTTCTTCTCCTTCCTCCTCCTTCCTTCCTCCTCCTTTCCTAGCTGCGCACGCCAGGCCACCTCCTGGCTGGCCCCAGGCGGCATTACTCCTGGCCGGACCCCCCCCCCTTGGCTGGCCCTCCTCCCCTCGGGCGGTGCCCCAACCGGGCCCTCACCCCCCCTGGCACCATTGCTCCCTGGCCGGCCCTTCCCCCTGCTCGGTCCACGCCGCGCCCAGCGCCGACGCTGCCGGCCGCACCGTCGGCCCCTCCCCTGCGCCTGCTGCCTCCGGCCCCGCCCCGCCGCCGGCGTCCCATACCGCGGTGCCAGCGGCCGCGCCTGCCTGAGCCCCCACCGCCACCACCGCGCCGCCCGCCGGTCCCCACACCACCGTAGCGGCCTCGTCGAAGGAGCAGGAGTGCACGCCCGCCGCGGAGGAGCCTCAGGGGGCGCCGGCGCTGACTCCCGTGCCTCACCCTTCAACCTCGTCATCGTGCTCCGCCGCTCCCCCGCTGGGGACGCCGACGCGACAGACACAACGGCCGCGGCTAGCAACTTCGAGCGCCTCCTCGACCAGCTCGTGCAGATCGAGGCCAGCGGCCTCGCCCCGCGCCCGCGACAACCCGCTGCCCGCCGCCCGCGCGAGGCCGCCTGCCTCCCACCGCCGGCGCAGGAGCGGCGCGGACCGGTGGTGGCGCGCGACGGGCAGACCGGCGGCGGCGGGCACAGGCGCACAGCGGAAGGGAGGACGCGCTAGCGGCGGTAGGAGAGAGAGAGGAGGAGAGAGAGGGGGGCAACCAGGGAATAAGTGGGGAGGGGGACCACTTTTAACACCTTTGGCATATTTTAACACCCCCTCCATGTGTTTATGAAAAGAGAGGTGTTAAATTTTAACACCACTCTTTTAACACACCTGTTTGGGAGCTCTAGTGCTAAAAAGGTGTTAAAAGTTTAACACCCCCTTCCCAAACAAGCCCTTCAGTTGTTATATGAGCTTTAATTAGTTTCTTGGGTCTCTTTCTGCGCCCTTTGAAAAATATAAAGCATGTTATCTTCTCGTTACGGCCACCAACATTCTTTATGTGGCGTCTTTCGTTGGAAAAAAAAGATTGCTATACGATACTCGAGTGAAAATCATCTCTCGCACATCTGAATTTTGTCTCTTCCACCTCTTCCCCTTCTTCTCCACCTCCGGCGAGGTCGGGTGAGCTTTTTAGGGTTCGGGATTTTTGGGGTTCAGGTTACCTATATCCGACGGATCTAGAAGGAGCTCCTGGGTGGCAGGGAAGCGGGCTGTGGTGGCAGTGGAGACGGCGGCAAGGTGAGGCGGCGGCGGTGGATCCCGGTTGGGCAGTGGATGGGTGGGAGCGAGCACCGACGTCGACTTCCGTCTTCCACGAAGGGGTGGTCGAGATGGCTGCAGCGGCCGCCGGAGACGAGTAGGGCGACGATGGCGGGAAGCGGGGGCGAAAAGCTATGAGAAAGAATGGCGAGGTGGGAGGAAGGGAGAAAGGGGGAGTGAGGCAAGCAGGCCACGCTGCCGCCCCAGTGCCGACAAGGCAGAGGGAGGTGGCGGTGGGGTGGAGGGCGGCGGCAATCGGGAGGAGGACGATGGGCGGGCTTTGAGTGTGCGAATGGATAAGGAAGGGGGGTGTGGGAGATAGTAAAGGTTTCTGAGTTGATGTGAGCCCTTTGTTTTAGATCCAACGGCTGAAAATTCAGGTGTGAGAGAAGAAAAATGCTCGCCCATACAGTAGACAGCCAAAAAAAGCTACTTTGCGTGATTATTCTTAACTGTACAACCTGCAGTGCTGTTTCTAAACACTTATTCGAACCTATCCACTTTCTAATTTCTCTGCATTGCCTTTCCAGTTCGTACTCCGTATGTACATGCCTAATCGAAGGAAAAAGCTATAGTGCGCAGTCGTGCTGCACGCTAAACGCGCAACCTTGCGCGGCCCGCGCATGACCTCCTAGTCCTCTGATGTGGGCTAATTAGGTGGGCCATACTAATTAATCGTGAGCTGAGCTAAATTATGCCTGGGTGGGTTGCTAACCAGATAAAAGGAGGTCTGTTTAACGGTAAAAGCTACAGGATATGTTACTATACAAAACAGTTAACCTACATGATCTGCTACTATACAAAAGAAGGTTGGGTACTAGTCTATTCAATTTATTTTGGATGGTCACTATTCTCTCATTTAGTATTCATTTTAATTCTATTTTCTATTTCTTTAAAATTAAATTCACAAAACAAGACCCACATCATATTGGACCGGCCGTCCAGTTTTTTTTGACGGGCGACGAACCCCGCAGACCGGCCATCCACCGCACACGCCATCTATTGGAACCGCACAGCAGCAGTTTTGACGACGGCGGGCTCCTCTCCATCGCCGTGCAGAGGGCGCGCGTCTCCGTCGAGTGCCTGCACCCCGGCGTGCGCCTCCGCGCGGTCAAGTCCGGTCGCTACGAGAGCCACGTCGACGCGGAGGGCCACACTGCCACGGTGGACGTCGGCGAGCTCTACGCCGACGAGGAGCGGCGCTTCCTCCTATTCCTCGACGTGCCTAGAGCCAGCGCCACCGTCGACGCCACCGAATTAGCGGAGACAACAAGAGTTGGTTTCCCTGGAGGACAGCTCGCCAAGATATATGGAAGAAGTGCAGGGCCATATTTGTTTTAGCTAATTGGCTTTAGCTAACACCAAGTGAAATAAAATACAACTCTATGTGTTTTTTTCACGTATAATTTGAATACGTCTTAGCTAACACATCTTGGCACTGGTTAAAAGCAAGCACTTTATAATCTGAATACAAATATTTCGTGACAGACATGGTATTAAATACAAACCTATTGCTATTTGAATACAATGATTTTGTGATTGCCAGCTCATATTGAAATTATTGTGACACGACATGTCCAACATATAAGAAGCTCCACTGAGAAATTTTGAGCATTCAACAGTTGAAGATCGCAAAATCAAAGTGTCCACGAGCATTGTACTGGGAAGGACTCCAGGAGGGTGCTCCACAGTCCACACGCCGAACAAGAGGATGGCAAAGGACCTGGTAGCGAAGCCTCGACAGGTCGACATATTAGCCAAGATGGATGTAGGTAAAGATCAGGACGAGCTGTTCTTAGCTTGCTGGCATGCTTGCTCATATCCTCCATCAGGCACGAGTACTTACATCTAAGATGCAGCAGCACATGTGCACCCAAATAAATCTGAAAAAGAAAAGTATATAAAATAATCAAAAACTCCATTGATGATTAGTCAGACTTGTGATAGTAGATTATTTTAATATATGTACGATTGCATATAAGACATATAAGCTGGTCCATTTGACATAACGAAATTAGAAAAGTTTCAAATATCAGAAAGGTTTATGAATCACTGTGACATATAGTGGCAACTATAGCTAACCTAAACTAAAAATGGAGCAGACATGCATTTCCACATACGAATCTTACAGCTGAAAATGGAGTAAGTAAAAAAAAAATCAGTCCTACTTTATATTATCCATTGTCCATTTTGCACTTCAACTGGTCGGAAACAAAAAACAGAGCATCAAGAACACCAGATCAAAAAATGCATACTGTCCTTCCTGGAAAGCAAACATTAGTGCTTCTAGTTCAAAATAAAGCTTTGTGTGCTTCTATTAGCATATTTTCTGATTAGCACCTCAAATTAAAAATTAGAGAAAAATGATCGATCGTCTCGAAAAATGACAGGAGCGTGGATGTGCATTACACCAAGTGCCAAATTTCACTTAATGATACTGGCATCGATCTGAATGGAGAATTCTACATTTTAGGGGTACATATGGTCCCATTCCGAATCTAATACTCAATCTCAAATCAGTTGCAAATCTAATGGCTTATTATAATAAGCTTAATCCTGTGTAGTGAGCTCATAGTTCGCAACCATGTGAAAAAAACGGTTCAGTTCAATGCGGTGGCTTACATTATGCCTGTGCGGTTGGATCGCCTATCGCAATAAGCTGCTGCAACCATGCTGACCACTGGTTGCTGCCATGACCTTCACGTCATATGTCAGCAGCTTGACCGAGCTCCTGCAGTCCAGCTGTAACTGAAAATGCAAATAAAACATGGTCATTTTAAATCTGCCAATATGATCATACGAAACTATGACACTGCATCCGAACTTTCTAGGTAAGAGTAGATTATGAACGAGCAAATGTGACAAAGATGAGCTTCCTAAAGTACACATCTCTGAGCATATATGATCTGCACATTGAATCTTTGAACAATTATACATTGTCAGACTAATAGCATGCTCAAATTGTGGGACTGAGATGCATCAGGCTCCAATTTACTGAGGACGACAAAATAAACTGAGTGCAACTATATATATCAAAGATACAAGTTAGTAATTAATTCATTGATAAATCGGCAAAGAGATACACGCTATTCGCCAAATAAATGTATCTCTCCGTCAAACACAACTTAATGACCAAAGCATGCCAGCCATCTCTCGATCAACAAATCAAGCAAACCAGCCGCTTGACAGTAGGATTGAAAATAAAACTTGTAAAATGAAAGAACATGATGGACTTAGTCTCTTTTATACCTGAAATTCCACATCCGCGTCTATCGATGCCACCACAGAATCTTGGTGCCGACTGCCGAACCTGGAGAGGAATAATGGGTCGGTGAGATCGATGGATAAGATGCTGATCTCGAGATGAGCATCTGCGGGGAGGTTGTCGAGCAGAAAGTCAACCAGCAAGGCGTTGGAGACGGACGGTGGGAGGAGGAAGGCTAGGAGGAGTGATCTGCCGAGGCGCGTGAGCTCAACCATAGGCAGGATACATACGACGGCTGGCCACAGATAAAGAAGGCGACTCCATTGGAGGGCGTGGAGGAGATCAAATCAGGATCATCTCTTGCTGGGTTGGGAATTCAAATAGGGGCGGAGCTCACCGATGGCGAAGACAAGCGGAATCTGCAACAGCTCCGTTCTTCACGCAACGGAGTCCTTCCAATGCTGGCTTGCACGCTGGCGGCGTTGGGGTGCAGGGAATCGGATGGCCGAGGGCATGAGGGGCACCTTGCGCCGGCAGCGATGCGTCACGGTCGGGGTCGGCAGAGCGAGGGCGGCGACTACGGAACTGGCAATGCCAGGAACTGAATGGACCGAGGACACACGATCTAGATTAGTTCGGAAACGTGGGATTGACCGGGAAAAAAGGAGCCAGAAAAAATCGGAAGGAAAAACCAGCGGAAAGCGGTGCGAGCAGCTCGGTGGAAGAGGTCTCGGGTACGGAAGAGCTTATTCTGTGCCCAGGGTACCATACAGTGTTACTATATATATTGAAGCTATTTTATTTGTTCCATCAACTTATATGAAATGGTACTGACAACTTATGTGTAAACTTAATGGCGAATCTTTTACATACCTTGATATTAGACGTGATATATAAATATTAATATAATGCATCTATGTATGTCACATGTTATCTACATTAGTTGACAAAATATAAAGTTCAAGCTGATGCAATATATCGACATAAGTTGACACCAAACAAGCACACAATACTTTTTTTAATAGAAATAGATGATGACGATGTCTTTTTGATATATATGGAACCTATCAATGAATAAGTTGTCACCCATCTATACACAAGTTGCTACTAGTACATACGACAAGTTGCCGGTACATATAAAACAATCTTCAAATATATGCAATATTGGTCTTATTTTAAAGATCTCATCACAAAATGCAACGGTGCAAATGGAATTTAAAATCGATAACGAAAGAAGTAGTAATAGTAACTTCAAGTTTCTAGATAAAAAGAATATGGTTACATCATAGATGATGTCATATGAAAGTGACATCCTGCTAATATGGATTGGTTTCTCCCCATGTGGGTCTTTAGCTGCCATCGAGTTGGAGGGGTCGTGCTCTTTCCCCGCACGACAGGTCGCGCGTTAGTACGGTCCTTATTCGAACCTATCCAGCACCTTTTTCTTCTACTTTTGTAAAGCCAGCTTATCGGTCATCCCATAGATTTTCCCTGAATTTTTGCTAATAGTCGTGACCGAGGGCCATGATGCGCTTAAACAACATTGATATAACTAAGAACAAGCATTCGAGCACACACACAATCAATCGAGTGGCTCTTTTTTCGTTGTTGAAGAAATTGTATTTGTCTCCGATAACTATAATTTTTTAGGGAAAATCATATTCTTATTTTGTTTTAGACTACATGATATCTCTGATAAGTAGTTTAAAAATAAATTAATTAGCTTGTTCTAAATGTTTATATACTTTAAAATGAGAAGGGAGTATACTATTTCCTTGAAATTTTTACAGAAACTGCGGTTCCCATTTTGTGTCAGAGATTTTTCATGTAACTGAAAAACAAAGCTAGCCCTTGTTTTTCATAAAAGAGAAGCAATTAAAAAATGAGTGTATACCAGCTTGCAGCCACTTTCCGATGGCTCAACAGCAAGGAGGGAACAACACAAGTACCAACCCAATTGGTAACTGCAGCTGCAGAGCACGTACAAGGACTTGTGACCGGCCGCGGCCTGCGCGTTGTCAGATAACACCGAGTCCGTCCGTACCAAAAAGATGTAGCATTTTTCACACGGATTTAATGAATATGTAAAATAACACATGTATCCTACAATAGTATTATCCAAACATGCAATGATTACAATCAGTACTGGAGTGACCCATTAAATATTCTAAAGTTCCAAACAACATATCCATATATCCAACAATATTTAAATGGGAGAGACTTATAAGCACCCTACAAAGCTAAATATTTCCAAAAATCCCCAAAGAATATCCCTGAAATATTCCTTTTTCTTTTTTTCTAGATTTTAAACTTTAGAAATTCATATCTTTTTCATCCAAACTCCAAATTAAGTGATTTTTTGCACCCAAATTCTTCTAAATTTAAATCCTATCCAACCACACCTTTTTCATCCACTTTTGTTTCTTTAAATTCTTGTATGTTTGTTTGTTTTGTTTCTGCTCGCGCCGTTAGTAACTCGTCGCGTGGTTTTCGCGTAGGTTCGACCGTAGATCCATTCGGAAATGACCCCAAGGACCCGGAGTACGCGAAGAAGTCGAAGAAGGCAAGTCCTACCTTCCTTGATCATGTTGAGCCCATTTTTGCAACACTTAAAAACTGACCAACATAAAACTTGATGTGTTAATGTGTATTGCATGTATTTTGAGTACAACCTAAAGTAATTTTGTTGAATAGCTATACCTAAAAATTGTCATAAGCCACACCTTGATGATCGCATAACATAATTGTTGCTCAACTTAGGCCTATTCATCATTAACCTTAATAATGATGAGTAACTATATACATATGCCTTGAGTAGTAATATGCTTAGGATAAAACCTGCTTTTAATACTTAACCACTGTATTACAATTCTTTTATTTTCCTGTTTTACAATTGTGAGAAACTGTGTGATTTTTGGTGGTATGAGCGAGTTAAAAAGGGGTAAAACTATTTTAGTGCGGGGGTGAGCAACGGCAGAGTGCCTACTTTGTACTCATGCTAAGGAGAGCTTGCCCTGGCCGATTAAGGACCGGTTCGTTGTGACATCTCACCTAGCCCACACGTCTGGTATAAGACAGACATGGGCTCACACCCCACTGGCTTAGAGCCGCAACTCACCTGGAGCCAGGGTGCAACGGACACCAGGAGCGGACCCGCCGGGGGCTGTGTGATCAAACCGTGGCCTGGCCCGGAAGGTCTGGACTGTGGCGAGCGAGGTGCGCGAGGAGAGAGGAGGTTGGCGGGGTGGCCTGGGCGCGGCGGCGGGAGCGCGCGCGGCGCAGCCGGCGGTAGAAGCGGCGCGGCGTCGTGCCCGTTGTGCTGTCAGGCTTGCGGGCCGTCGTGCCCGTCGTGTCGGCACGGCATGGTCAGACTGGAGTGGTGCCTTGATCGTGCCGTGCTTAGGCACGATCCCATCGTGTCGTGTCGGACCGGGCGGAACATTTGGACATTTATAGTCTCGGCCATAATCCGGCATTGCTTGACTCTTTGGGAGTTTACAATTTCACATACATACATAACCGTACACTATATTTGATCTTTCATATTGTGAAAACAGATTTAGGCTGTGCGTCGGGCTTGCGAGCTGTCGTGCCCGTTGTGCCGGCACGACACGGTTAGACTGGAGTTGTGCCCGATCATGCTGTGCTTAGGCATGATCCCATCGTGCCGTGTCGGACTGGGTGGAACGTTTGGACATTTATAGTCTCAGCCATAATCCGGCATTGCTTGGCTCTTGGGGAGTTCACAATTTCACATACATAACCGTACACTATATTTGATTTTCATATTGTGAAAACAGATTTAGGCACAAACACTACTACAGAGCCCATTAGTAGAGGCGGCTGGGAAGCCTATGCAGAGCTAGTCACCTCTACCAAAAGGTCTCTAGAAATCAGGGGCGGTGCCCAGCCACCTCTACAAATTCTAGAAATCAGTAATTTTTAGAGGCGGTGCCCAGCCGCCTCTACAAATCAATCGTTCTCTAGAATTTGCAAATCGTGTAAAAAAATAGCAAAAATATTTTTAAAATCCTAGGGAGGCCCACATGTCAACCAAAACTCACCGCAAGTTACATGATTTTTCACGCGAAATATGTGCGTGTGCGGCTGCCGGGATTACCCTCACGATAAGTCTTCACTAACCACTTCACCCTAAAGTCACTTGTGATCAAATAAGAGATACTTTACTTTTGTATTCATCTTTCTAAATAGTATAATGAATATTTGAGATACTAAATGAATTCAAATGAAAAAAGTTAGAACTGCAAAGTTTTAGATCTTGTGGAGTTCTACAACTTTAGTTTTGGTCATTTCTCCATCCGAGGTCATTTTCTACAACTTTAGTTTTGGTCGTTTCTCCATCCGAGGTCGTTTGAAAAATTAAAATTTTATAATATAAGAACTTGAAATAAATTTTTGATACACTAAATGAATTCAGATTAAAAAAAGTTTGAACTACAAAGTTGTATATCTCAAAGATATCTATAACTTTGGTTTTGGTCGTTTCTCCATCCGAGGTCATTTGAAAAATTCAAAAAATTCAAATTTCAAAATGTGAGAACTTCAAACAGAATTTTTGGATTATAAATGGTTTCAAATGAAAAATTTGTCAGCTACAAAGTTGTAGATGTTTTCGAGAGCTACAACTTTCATATGAGGGTTATCTTCCTCCAAATTGATTTGAAAAAGTTATAAATTTTACTGTGCTGCATCTATTTCTATACGCGGGCCGAATTCCCAGGCGCTTCTGGAAATGGGTTTGCAGAGGCGCCAGCTGCCTCTGGACATCAGAGGTTACCAGCCGCCTCTAGAAACCCATTTTCAGAGGTAGCTGGGTTCGAAACTACTATTTTTAGAGGTGGCTGTAACTAAAAAATGCTCTTTTTTCAGAATATGCAGGAGAGCTACGTATCTTTATATTAAGAAGGAGAGAATGTTTGAAACGTTACAACGCGGGCTAACCGGACACACGCACACGGTTTTAAGCGCACTTGATACTTATACGACTAACTATTACAACCAAGAACGGAGCCTAGACAGCTAAACCAGACCTCCAAGACCATGGTCACGGTAGTCTATTCGGGGTGGTGTCGCCGCTGCGCCTCCACTCGCTCACCAGCATACATCCTCATCGCCCTGCGCCACCTCGCGCACAGCCTGCGAGCAGCGCCTCCTACGCATCGACGCCACCTTAGTGTCGCTGTCCTCCACGTTGGTGCCACCTCCGCACTACCCTTCTCATTGGCGCCGCAGCTGGGCTGCCGCACCTCCTCCACCGTCGGGCCGCGCGTCCGCATCCTAGCACCTCCATCCCGCATCGCACGGCCTCTTTCCATCCCGCATCGCGCGGCCTCTTTGCTGAGCTGCCTCGTTTCCGCCAACCGGCCTCATCGCACAGCCTCCTCGCTTGACGCCTCGGCCGCCACTCACCTCGCGCTGGGCCACCAGTGGTCGCTGGGCTGGCGAGGATCTCCTCGACGCGCTCCCCGACGACGTGCTCCCCCTCATTCTCCATTGCCTCCTGTCCGCCGCGACATCCTCTCCCTCCGATGGAGCCGCCGCTGGGCGCACCCACCGCCGTCCTAGGGGCCGGCGTGGGCTTCCGGCAGACCCCTCCGACGCGGCGAGGGAAGGGAAGGGGAGGAAGGGGGTAGTGGCGGTGGGGGTGGGCGGTCGCCGCTCTAGTCACCTGGGCGGGAGCAACGCGGGGGCAAGGTGGCTGTTCCACTCCGCTGTGCAATGTGTTATCAAATGTAGCGAGAGTTGCACTTTGAAAGAAAACTATGTTGTAAAGTTCGCAAGAGTGCAGCACGTGGCTTCTGATGTGTTGCCCCCTCTGACCGCAATAGGTCGCAGCAAATCCCTCACGTCAGAGCACGAATCACAAAGCATTCGAACGTCTCCCTACGATTGAACGTCGCGTGTAAAGCACTCACCTGATTTGGGCCGGTCTGCTGGCCCATGTGAGGAGGCCCACTGTGCCGGAAAAACTCAGCACATCGCTAGGCCCGAGTTAGTTTGGGCCGGTCGACTACTGCACAATTACGGCCCGAGGTAGCCACAGCTCGGCACTGTTGGAAGAGTAGGATTGCTCTAGAAAATCTTAGGATCTTGTTCGACTTTGAATTAAATCCGGGAGCTTTTCAACATCCGCATGACCAAAACGATCTTACAAATATGCAAATGTGTGCAGGTCGTCGCTGACGAGGGCGCCGGAGGAACAGCGGCGGCGTTGGCTGGACGTGTGCGCCAGGGCCTTCCGATCGTGGGACTGGGTGCCGTTTCCTGGCCGTGACTTTTTTTTTAAGAACTGGCGGGAGAGCCGCTTGTTATATTAAAAAGAGGATGAAGGTTTTGAAAAGTCAAAAAGTGTACAAAGTTACAGCATTGTTGTAAAAAAACGAAAAGCAACACAAATGTATTATTCCCCCACCCATCACTTGAGGGATGCAACAATACACATTAGGATCGATGCACTAGGTTTGCCAGGTGCTTTGCCGCGGCCATCATCCACATGAACACTTCATCTTTAATAAGCTGTGTGACCTGCTAAATTGTCGATTCTTTGCGGTCAAAGATCCTAGCATTGCGCTCCTTCCATACTAGCCAACGTAATAGGATAATGAGTGATTTCGGCCCCCGCTGATCCGTGCACACCGTCTTAGCCAGTTACAACCACCATTGATGCACTGAGGCCGTCTGTGGCCAACTGTGCGGAAGCAAGTCAGCTGTGGCTGTCCAATGGGTCATTTCTCTCCAGATCTGCTTGGTGAATCCGCACTAGGTGAAAAGGTGGGTCGCAGTCTCTGTTCTTCTTCTACATAGGGTGCAGTTTCCAGAGTTAGCCCATCCTCGAGCTTGTAGTCTATCAGATGTCCACATCCGGTTTGGTAGTAGTAGCTATGCAAAGAATTTGCATTTCGGAGGGGCGCATGATTTCCAAACAATTGTTCGAAAGTCTGTTTGTGATGATCCAAAGAACTGCGCGCTATAAGCCGAGGTGGTTGTGTATTCTCCATTATTTGTGAATTTCCATCGTATTATGTCCCTTTCGTCCTCCTACAGGTTTGCCTCCCATGTTGCGTGCCACAACGAAATGAATTCCACGAAGTGTTGTGCAGAGAATGAACGGTGTCGTTGATTAATGTCTCTTATCCATTTATTGTTTGTTAGCGCCTGTTTGAGTGACGAATAGGTGTGGTGCCATATCGTAGGGGCGCCATCCCTATAACCAAGCGCTAGTCCAGAACCTAGTTGTTGCCCCATCTCCACTTCAATAGATGTTGCAGCCGCAAATAACAGTTGGTCATTTGTGGAGCACGGCAAGTCATGGTCATCCCAAAGTTTATCATCATCTGACCACCGCCACCACAGCCAACGTAGTCTGAGCGCTCTTGCGAAGCGCCTGAGGTGTAAAATGCCCAGGCCACCCATATTGGTGGGGCGAGTCGATCTCGTCCAATTGACTTTGCATTTAGCGCCTGTAAGCGCTTCCGCTCCAGCCCATAGGAATCGTTTCCTTTTGTTATCAATTTCTTTAAGGATGCTCCTTAGCACTCATAGAGATGTAAGGTAGTAGATGACCTGCAATGTGAGCACCGATTTAACAAGAGTCAGTCGACCGGCATGACTAATGTTCTTCCCGTTCCAGATGGTCAGTTTCACTGCCGCCTTATCTATTAGAGGTTGGAAATCTACACGCCGTAGTCTCCCGATAGTTAATGAAAGGCCCAAGTATTTGATTGGGAAGAGGCCACGCTTGGCCGGTAGGAAGCATAATATCTCATCCAAGTCGAGGCCTACACGGATTATTGGAATGACCGTAGATTTGTGAAAAATTGTGTTGAGACCCGATGCGTCTCCGAACCATGAGAGGAGTTCCATCAAGTTGGATATGTTGTTATGCGTTGGGTTGATGAAGATGGCCGTGTCATTAGCGTACATTGAAACTCTTAGGTCATTCGTGCGGCCCCGCAGTTTTGATAAATATCCTCGGTCAGTCGCCATCTTCAAAAGCTTTTGTAGTGGATCTATAGCAATGATGAAAAGAAGAGGGGATAATAGGTCCCCTTGTCTTAATCCTCTCCCGTGTTTGATCAGCGCGCATGGGATGCCATTGAGAAGTACACGCAAGGATGATGTGTGTAGGAGGGTTGCAACCCAGTCGCACCAGCGGTCAGCGAATCCTAATCTCTGCATGAGGGGTTGTAGGTATTCCCATCTAATAGAGTCAAAAAGCCTTTGCAATATCGAGCTTTAGGAAGAGGGCCGGAGTCTTGTTTCTATGGAGGCGCCGGATCTTAGTTCTAACAGACATGAAGTTGTCATGGATCTCCGTTTTTTTATGAAGTCACTCTGGTTCTTGGAGACAATAGAATTCATGTGTGGCCAGAGTCGTGCAGCCATTGCTTTTGTTATAATTTTGATGAAGGAGTGGATGAGGCTTATAGGGCGAAAGTCGCATATATCTTCAGCTCCTTCCTTCTTTGGGATCAGGATAATGTTAGCAGAGTTTATTAGGCTTAAGCTCGAAGCACGGAGGAGGTGAAAATCATTAACAACATTCATGATGTCGTGCTTAATAATGTCCCAGCATTCTTGAAAGAACGCAGCAGTGAACCCATTCGGTCCCGCCACCTTGTCACTCGGTATTAGCTGAATTGCTCATTTGATCTCCTCTTCCATGAAAGCCAAGTTGAGGTCCTCTAAGTTATGTCGTTGTAAATTCAGGATATCCCAGTTGATGTCATTTTGCCTTGGCAGCAGTCGTTTCATGGCACCCGTGAAGTGATTTATCACCACCGTTGCCTTTTCAGTATGTGAAAGTGCCCAGCCTTGTCGTGACTGGGCTCACCGCCGATGAGGCGACTCCGATGACGGGCTTGGTCCATTCCTGCTGCTGCTGGGCAGCCTCTTCATTGCTACCATCCCTATGCTCCGTGCGCGCTACATGCAGTATGAGCCCAATGATATACAAACATGCATTCCCATATTATGAAAAAGAGTGAAATGCACCACGGGCCCTTAAACTTGTCGCGCTGTGCAAATAGGTCCATCAACTCTGAAAATGTATTTTTGGGTCCCCAAACTTGCTAATCATGCCAAATAGGTCCAAATCTTTGCAATTTCTATTAAAACGCCCGTAAACTGCTTGTAAACTCTCATAATCAATGTTTTATAATTAAAAAAATTAACAACGGCCGTGGCCATCCACCCACGCGGGTCCTGCAGTTCTCCGACCGATGGCTGCCTGTGCACGACCGCACACGCCGTCTGCTCGCGCTAGTCCGTGGCCTCAGCCACCATCCGCTGCTGCTGGGCTGCCAACGTCGGCTTGCGTTGGGCTCTGACCTCGGCTGCTGTAGCTGGACAGGGACAGACATCGGCCGCCATCCGCTGCTGCCAGACTACCGTCGTCCACTTCGGCGGGGCTGGGCCTGCCCACGCATGGCTGCCGAACACCAAGACGGGTCGCTCAGGGCTCGCTTGGCGTGGCGAGCGGCTCCCCCGGCAAGCACACCTGCGGGTGCGATTGGGAGCGGTGGCGGACAGTGAGCAGGGCCGCGAGCACAACGGGGAGTGGTGGCGTGCGGCAGAGAAGCTCCTCCAGCGGGGCGCACGCCTCGCTTAGAGCTGTAGCATGAGGCCGCCCGCATACAGCATGGAGCAAGGGCCTCTACCAGGCGCCGCGTGACGCAGCCACGCGCCGCCACCGCAGCCGTCGCGCCCTGGCCCTAGGTCGCCGCCCCAGAGCCCTGGCACCCACATCCCGTGGTCCTACTTGACATCACCCCGCCGTCACATCCGCTCGCCGTGGGCCTGTGCCACCCCCGCACCAGTCCACCCCGTCAGCCTCCTAGAACTGCGCGCGCACCATGGCCTAGGACCAGCCCCACACTACGCCGGATCCGGGGCTAACCACCACACTTGAGCCGGTGCCCCGCGGCCATGGGGAGCTGAGTGCGGAGGGGCCCAACGGTGACCTCAACCCGTTTACCGCATCGCCTGTGCTCCCTTTGCCCCGTCCGCTTCACCACCGGAGCTTGCGCTATGTGCGTGCGCTACTCATGGGGGAGTTCGATCCCGCCGCTCAGAGTCGTCACCGTGCCCGCGGGAGGAGCCGTCGGCAGCTGTGGATTGGGATGCACGGGCGGATGGCGGGACAACGACGAGTGAGCGACGTTTGGGGTGGCGCGACAGTAGCTAGCAATTAGGATGGGGCCGACGCAGGGAGGGGGCAGCCGCCGGCGCTGGGAGAGGGAGGATCGACGGCCGACGCGGGGAGAGGGAGGGGGAAGCCGCCGGTACGAGGAGAGGGAGGAGCGATGGCCGGCGCGGGAGAGGGAGCAGTGGTGGCCGGTGCGGGAGAGGGAACCATGGTGTGGGGAGAGAGAGGGAGGGGTAGGGGAGGATGATAGGGATGACGAGAGGGATTAGAACAAATTGGCACGATTAGCCAAGATTTGGATCTATTTGGCACGTTTGGCAAGTTTGGGGACCCAAAAATGCGTTTTCAGAGTTGATGGACCTATTTGGCACACCGTGACAAGTTTAAGGGCCCGTGGTGCATTTTACTCTATGAAAAAACATCATGTATCTGAGAACACCATTTGATTGAGGCTAGCAAATTGGCTTTGTTAACTAGGAGCAATATAAACATTCGAACCATTTGAGCCGCTAACACCATGTATCAAGGAGGTGATAAGCGTGATCACCAGCAGGACCTTCAGCAGGATGGCCAGGAACCGAGCATGGGGAGTGAGAGCCACAGCTCTCACTGTTGTGACCATCATCAAGTAGAGCCCGAGAGCTACCGTATAGAAGAACAGGAACCCGAGTGCGCTGGCTGGGCCTACCATTGAGTTCCCGAAGATCACGGTGATGATGCCGCCACAGTTGACAATGTCTCCTGACAACTCAAATATACGATCAAAATGTTGATCATCTTCTTCATCATTATTGGTGTTTTGATCTTGATTAGCTCTCTCAGGATCGGCATTTTGAACAGCTTCTTCATTGCGGGGCCTTCTTTGTTGCATAACCCCAAGCTTCAATTTAAGTTGAAGGAGGGCAACAACAATCGGGAGCGGCACGGGGAGAATGGCATAGCCATAATACTTGTTGAAAGAGACAAGCAAGAGGTATGACACTAACACTACAAGGAACCATGAGAGGTAGACCAAGGCATTGCCCCACTTTGGCGGCATCAATATTGAGAGTGCCGCATCTGCAAGGAAGGCAGCTCCAATGGCGATCTTGAAAGCTACTTTTCCAGTGGAGGATGACGTTGATGCAGAACCAAGGTAAGTGGCCAATATGCTGATTGCGAACACAAGGTTCTTGAGAGAGTATTTGTACCAGCGTTTCCGCTTCTGCTCCAGTTGATCGGCCAGGGCGCCGATGCCATGGACATTAACCTGCAGCATATTCTGAAGAATGGATGAGTTTAGCCATGTTGAAGGGGGGACAAACACGAGAAGTATGAAACGCCAAGCCGGAAGCATCGGTCAACCGACGCATAGAAATCCCAGAAAATTGTCATCTCTAATCATCCTACATGCACCTGCGTCGTGCACGTACTGGTGCCTAAATGATAGTCCGTGCCATGAGACATGAGACCGTGAGTGTGAGTCAATGGATCCTCACCTCGCTCGGTTGCTCATCCGTCTCGCCGGTCACCTCCTCCTGCTCGCCGATGGCCTCATCAGCGGCCACCGGAGCCCAGCTGGCGCCGGAGGACAGCTGATCATGGCCATGGTCGCGGGCCCACGGCTGTTCTGTCTGCACCAGTCCGTATTCATCCTTGGGTTACAAGAGGCAAGAAAACCAGCAATGTTTACTTTTGAAGTTCTAATTCTTTAAAATGAAGCCCCTCAATTTGCAAGGTACAATTTCATCAAGTATATATATGACCGTGGACCGTGGTCATTGCCGTTGATCTGGTCCAGATTAGGGTTAGGGAACGGGGGGTTTTATTACAAATCACAAGAAAACTACAGTTTGAAACTTGAAGAGCCATTTTGTTTTTCATTTTGGCCTTCTATACAACTACACTACAGACTAAGCAATATCATTAACTCATTATTGATTTCATTCATTTTTCGCTTGATTTCCTACAACGTCATAGTACTGTAGATTATATGAATAGTCGTAATCGCCAAAGGGTCTCCAGTCGAGTTAGTTAGGGGCTCTTGTGGCACCTCTTCAGGTTCTGAGTTCGACTCTCCGTGGGAGCGAGTTTCAGACTAAGGTTAAAAAAATCCCCTCGTCTGTCGTCTCCGGTCGCTCACGCGGGCTATGGTGCACCTATGTAAGCACATGTGACTTCATCTTAACAAAATGCCAGGGGGTCTAGTTTTTTTTTCTTAGAGAGCTAATCAAGTTCCTACAAAACAAAAGTTACAAATCTATTTATTAATAAAAGGAGATGACTCTCCCACCACCACGACGGCCGCTGGTTTGATAGACTCTAATCCTTTAGCCATTAGATCCAAAACACTTCAAAATTACCCACCTCTACCATTACGTAAAAATTTACCTAAATTATCCTTAAAACTTGCCTCAAAATTATCCACCTTAGAGCAACTCCAAGAGGCCGCTAATCTTACCCCCAATACTTTTTTTAGGGAAAAAAGGAGAAAAAACGAACTCCAACAGTCCACCCAAACCTTCCCCAATTTTTTAGCAACGCTAAAAAACAGCCTACCACCGCGTATATTTTAGCGTTGGCATTCCTCCCCCAATCCTGATTCCCGCACGCTCGCGCGTCCCTTCTGATGGGCCCAATACGATGACGTGGCCTATTTTAAAATATTGGGGGCTATTTATTAGCGATCTACTGTGGATTGATATGTTTTTGGGGGAATTTTTTTTTGAAAGAACCCCCAATACATAGTTTTGGGGAAGAATTTTTTGGAGTACTCTTGGAGTTGCTCTTACCATTACATATAAATGTACCCAAAAGCCCAGCGCGTGCGCCTCTCCGGCCACGGTCCAGGTGGCCGACCAGTGCTCCTGTCGTTCTGGGAGAAATCTCCTCCCCAACCTTTTTCTTATATTTTTTCATTCAGACCCTTACAGGCTATTATATATACAAACAAACTTTCAAGTTATCGGGTAATTAAAATTTAAATGTTAATAGCTATCAAATTACAAATTTGATTTTCAATCTATTGTATCATACTGCTCCTTGCGATTTTATCTACAAAATAAGATCTCATCTCACTATGTTCAAAAGAAACAAATGACATGTAGAGTCTATATATCATATTAATAGTTTGGTAAATTACAATCAAAACAAAAAAAAATCCATTGTTCGCGTTTTTGCATGGCCTCACATTTTTCTATGGTGCACAATATATTCATTTTTAAAAAAAATTGTATGGCTATATACAAAAGTAAAGCTACAGGCTTACAATCATCTATAGTGTTCATAACATGAGTTATCAATTTTGAACCAATATCGACGTGTGTTGCTTGGATCGCTCCATTTTTAATGTTTTGTCAACTCTTGGTATTGTGATATGTATTATTGTTCTACACAATGTTTTAAAAAAGATATCAAAATAAAAATAATCTATCATACTTTTATATCACTTTCATTTATTTATATCTTATACGTGCCAAAACCTATCAACCTAACCCTTTCTTAGACAAAAAATTAACTTTGGTGAGAAACCAGACACATCACTAATATATTGAATTAATTATAGATTTAGTTTATATCTTATTAGATAATATCATAAAATAAAACATACTATATTATGACTAACCCGCGGGACCTCAGGCTAGTTGATTTTGAAAAATTAACGATTGCTACTTCGTAAGAATATATACTACATTAATAAACAAGCTAGGATGATGATAATTGTTACCTCAGGAGAACTGCCGGCACCAAGTGGGAGTGGGACTAGGGCCAAATTGAGAATTGATCCATTGGGGATGTTGTAATCTAGCAGGGTGCGGTCATCGTCGAGCGGCAATCCATCCCAGACAAGGTGCTGTTGCGTCCGGTGAATACCCTCCTTCTCATTAATCATATCCCTTATTTCGGAGATTCTATGCGCGCAAACCACTCCGAGCTCGAAAATCTCGCCGGTGAGCTTCTGAATAAAGATTATCATCCCACCACCGCCGCGGAGGCGCACGATCAGATTGATAGTCGATCCATTCCGGATGTTGTAATCTGCCAGGGTGCACTCAGTCCTAAGCTGCTGTCCTGCGCCCACGAGGAGCTGTTGGTCCGGGGGAATGCCCTCCATATCCTGAATCATATCCTTGACATCGGCGATTGTTTTTGAGAGGTCCAATTTGAGTGTTAGATTAACATTCGTCATTGAACGGATATATATCTTGTCCATCTGAAGAAGGAACATAAGCAGTACTGTATGGATGAATAGGGTGCGTATGGATCGGTAACAAACCAACATATATGCAGTTTATGGATCAGTAGGGGATAAATGTAGTTTATGGAAATAATAAGCTACGAAACAAGGCTGCTGATAATCGATACCTTAGGAGGAGGAGGGCATCTACCAAACGCGGAAGCTAGCCAAGAAAGGAGAGGCAAGAGATCCAAACGGACCAAGCTAGTTTTTTTCCATTTGAAAAGAGAATTCATGCTTATTTGCTTGGCAAAAAGTGACGATTGCCACCTAGCTAGTATGTAGAAATACTACCGTAAGAAGCAAGGGTGATGATTATAATTGCTACCTCAGGCCGATCGCGGGCACCACTTGGGCCTAGGGCCAAATGGAGAGTTGATCCAGGCCGGATGTTGTAATCGGTAAGGGTGCGGTGGTAGTCGAGCGGCTGTCCTTCGAACACGAGGTGCTGTTGTGTCCAGTGAATGCGCTTCTCCCTATAATAATTAATCCAGCGCAAGACATGGAAGATGGTACGCTTGAACTCCACGTGAAGCTTCAAAATCTCACCGGTGATCTCCTTGACAAAGATATCCAACCTGGCGCCGACGAGGAGATGCAGGACCGGTACCGGACTTGACCCGTAGGGGATGTTGTAATCGGCCAGGGTGCGGTCATCGTCGTCGAGCTGCTGTCCATCAAATACAAAGTACTGTTGGTCCGGGGGAATGCCCTCCTTGTCATAAATCATATACTTGACACCCGCGATTGTCTTGAAGAGATCCAATTCGAGTATGAATTTTCGACCCGTCCTCGCCATCCTAACAATTAGCTTCGTCTTCCCCTCGACACGATGGCCCCGGAGCCCATTTGGGGGCATGGGCTCCCTGCGATGTGCTGCGATGATGCCCATCTAAAGAGGAACATAAGTAGTATATGGTTAATAACGACCATATCCTTGGCATTCATGAAGTTATCACTAGAGAACACATAGAAATCCTAAAAATGTCATATATTCTGAAATGAGAGGTAATATTCATGTAAGCAACAAAGATGCTCGATCATATATACTCACTACCTCAGGTGGACCGCCACCGCCACGTCGACCAGGGGCCAAATGGAGAACTGATGAATTCTCCTTGATGCCGTAATCGGCCAAGGTGTTGCTATCGTCGAGGGGCCTTCCATGGATACTGTTCTTCCCTTTACCGTCGCCCAAGTCATTTTTTAGCAGGTGGATCGTTGAACCTTTCTGGATGTTGTAATGGGTCAAGGTGCGGTCGTTGTAGAGCAGCCGTCTTCCGAACATCAGGCGCTGCAGTGTTGGATGGATGCACTCCTTCTCATAAATCATGGCCTTGACATCAGCTACGGTCTTCAAGCCATCCCATTCGAGCGTTATAACCTCACCGGCAAACCTCCGGACAAAGATGTTGTTCCCTCCAACACGGCGACGCCGGAGACCCTCGTCGTCTCCGGCACCGGCGAAAGCGGCAGGGTGCTGGACCAGGGGCATGCCTTCCCTGCGGTGTGCCTCGGTTCTCTCCATCTGAATGCAGGATAGGGAAGGGGAACACATGTGAATCAGTAGTGAACAAATCCTAAAAAAGATGGCCTAGACGGCGGATGGCGCCTCTCGCGTCTCGTGAGACGCACGCCCCCGGCTCTGGCGCACCTAGCGCTGGCGCCGCTGTGCCACCACCCTCCCGCGCCACCAGAGCTCTCGCCGTGCCCGCCCGACGACGCACACAAGACTGCTGCTCGCGTCCGCAGCCGCCGTCGAGGATGATGCCAGGCCGGGAGCCCGCATGCAGGAGCTGCTCCTCCGCAACTTCCACACCACAGCCGTCCCAGGTGCACTCCCGTCCTCTCCCGGTACTTACCTCTGGATCACCACCCCCTTCCTTGCACCCCATTTCACCCCCTACTACATGTCCTCGGTCCTCTCTTTCCACCTAACGGCCCCACCAGCCCTCGTCCGCGCGCGAGCTGTCATGGCCGGAGTGCTAGGCTCACTAACATGAACGTTGTCAACTTCCTTGTCACGCGTGTGGCCATCTTGAGTTAGTTCCATCGTCAGCTCTTCCGCCTGCACTCGTCCGAAGCTCAGGCAGCGGCAATGGCGGCTGCGCTCAAGGAAGAAGAAACCGCAGTGAATGCCGCCCAACCACCAGCAGTCACTCCCCCGGACAAGCGCGCGGCTCAAGATGGTTCCCTCTCTGGCGCCAAAGCGACACCCCTGGACTACTTCTACTTCCAGGGCGCCGACGAGTTCTTCCGCTCCCGCATCGCCCGCAACGGCGGCGCCACCGTACTGCGCGTCAACATGCCGCCGGGTCCGTTAATCTCCGGCGACTCCCGTGTCGTTGCTCTCCTCGACGCGTGCAGCTTCCGCGTCCTGCTCGACGACTCCCGTGTCGACAAGGCCGGCACGCTCGACGGCACCTACATGCCCTCGCTCGCGCTCTTCGGCGGCCACCGTCCAAAGTCATCGGCGGCGGGCGGGAGCGGCGGCGGCGGGCGCGCGGGGGCGGCGGCGGGCGCGCGGGAGCGGTGGCGGCGGGCGCGAGCGGCGGCGGGCGGCGGGCGGGAGCGGCGGCGGGCGCGAGCGGCGGCGGGTGGGAGCGGCAGCGGCGGGCGCGCACGGGAGCGGCGACAGGCGCGAGCGGGAGCGGCGGCGGCGGGTGGGAGTGGCGGCGGCGGGCGCGAGCGGCGGCGGGTGGGAGTGGCGGCGGCGGGCGCGAGCGGTGGCGGGTGGGAGTGGCGGCGGCAGGCGGCGGCAGGCGGCGGCGGGGAGGGACCGACGGGCGGACACCAGGCGCGGCGGCGGGGTGGGAGCGCCGGGGGGGAGAGAAGGAGAGAGAGAAGGGGATCTGGGGAGAGGAGAAAAGTGGGGGAGAGAGAGAAAAGTGGGGAGGGTAGGGGGGTAAAGAGCACCTCATAAGCAAAATAAGCAGCTCTTCACTTGCTTATTTGCTTATGCATAAGCAACTTATAAGCAACTCTATAAGCAAGAGTGTTTGGGTTATAAGCAACTTATTTGCTTATTTTTAAGTTGCTTATGAATAAGCAACCATAACCAAACAGGCCCTAGAGCGTCATCAACGGGTACGCCCGGATCCGGTCTTTATTTCCCGCGCAGGCTCTGGTTTGCTCCCCCTGCCGCGACATGACGTGCGTCGTGTGGACAGGCACGGACACCGCACCCACGTCGCTCCCGTCGCGTCAGGCTTCACTACTTCTGTCGCTCCCACCAGCCACCCCTACCTGCAAGCCGCACTCTCGCCTGCTCGCCCTGCACCTCTGCCTTCACTCCGCTACCCCAAACCCATCCCTCTCCACCACCAGGGCTGCCACCGCTGCCTTGCTCGCGACCACTTGGTGCGAGATTGCCGCGATCCCATCTGCTGCCGCCTCTGCCGCGGCTCCGGCCACCAGGATACGCCTGCCCCATGGCGTTCCCGCGAGAGCAAACACCCCACCCACGCCGCCGCCCCACCATCCCCCTACCTGCATGATTAATAACGACCGTATCCTTGGCATTCATGAAGTTATCACTAGAGAACACGTAGAAATCCTAAAACTGTCATAAATTCTGAAATGAGAGGTAATACTCATGTAAGCAACAAAGATGCTCGATCATATATACTCACTACCTTAGGTGGACCGCCACCGCCACGTCGACCAGGGGCCAAATGGAGAACTGAATCCTCCTCGATGCCGTAATGGGCCAAGGTGTTGCTGTCGTCGAGGGGCCTTCCATGGAACACGAGGTGCTGCTGTGCCTGGCGAATGCCCGCCTTCTCCGCGATCATGCCCCTGACATAGGCGACGGTGGTTTCCCGGAGCTCCACTTTGAGCATGATAATGTCACCGGTGAGCTTCTTGACAGAGATACTGTTCTTCCCTTTACCGTCACCCAAGTCATTTTTTAGCAGGTGGATCGTTGAACCTTTCTGGATGTTGTAATGGGCCAGGGTGCGTTCGTTGTAGAGCAGCCGTCTTCCGAACATCAGGCGCTGCAGTGTTGGATGGATGCACTCCTTCTCATAAATCATGGCCTTGACATCAGCTACGGTCTCCAAGCCGTCCCATTCGAGCGTTATAGCCTCACCGGCAGACCTCCGGACAAAGATGCCGTTGCTCCCTCCAACGACACGGCGGCGGCGGAGCCCCTCGTCGTTTCCGGCACCGGTGAAAGCGGCAGGGTGCTGGACCAGGGGCATGCCTTCCCTGCGGTGTGCCTCGGTTCTCTCCATCTGAATGCAGGATAGGGAAGGGGAACACATGTGGATCAGTAGTGAATAAATCCTAAAAAAAAGATAGCCTAGGCGTTACCATGACTCCATGAGAGCAGTGCAGATCAGTACATACCGTGAATGGAAGGAGATACCGAGATATGATCCGATTTCGAGTTCGAAGGCGTGATTTCCGCTTCCTTTGTTGCCTACTCCTACATAAATAACCCGGCTTGGTAGGAGATTTCCTTATGCAAAGCGCGTCCTGTGGCCGGCACTTGTCAACAGCAACGCCCACCGTGTGGCAGAACCCGCCCAATGAAGGGCGTTGATAACAAGGCCTGGTGGAGAATTCGGAGGCCCTTTTTTATTCTTGGCCGGATCGAGGACACGCATAAATGCTCATGGGTTGGCCTGGCAAGAACAATTCTATTTTCTAGGGTTTACCAAGATCAAGGAAACTTCAGTCACTCTGGAAACTCAGAATTAGGACCACCCATCCTATCAAAAGGAGTCTTTTGAGGCTAAGAACTAACTATCGTTCAGTTGAATAAAGAAAATAAAAAGTTCTAATCAACCATTGTGAGCCGAACAAATTCTGCACACGTATTTCTTATGTTCATCATGACGCACGCATCTCTCATTCTCAGCAAATTAGCTAGCCTCGTTTTGTCTGCACCCCACGCCTCTTCTGCCTCCTGCACAGTTCCTCCTTCGGGTCACAGCTGCTGTAGGATAACGATCACGAGTTCACGACAACATACATAATTAGGGCAAGTTGCTACCGGTTTGTTGTGTGGTTTGGTCATTTGGATGACATGATTGAGAGCGTTTGTTTTGTTTCTTCGGTTTCATTTAATTTGTCAACGTGAGCGAGAGAGGGATGGTCAAATTCAGTGGGCACCCAAGAAAAAATAGGCGATAGAGCTGCACTTGTCACATCTCCATGTACGTGGTGCGCGATTTTACTGCATGGTGGATCAAACCGAACGATATACTCAAAAGTAAATCAAAAGAAATCTGTTTGGATATATACCTTAGATTTGAAAAAACATTGCATAAACAAACTGATGTTTTAGAAGTCAAAGCCATGTGTACCACAATCTATAAAAAACAAGTCTCACACAGAGTTTTCAAAGCTACAAAAAGACTATATACAATACTATTGTTATTCAAAAATTTGTCCTCTACTGCTTCCATTTTTTGTAGTTCAGCTGGCCAACAAAAGAACTGGATCACCTGAGATAATGCTTTTCAAGCGAATGGACCACCTGATTGATGCTTTTCAAGTATTCGGATTTTGGTTCACATTCCTTCTTGTATTAGGATTCTGGTAGCTGACGATTTGGCCCTTGTTTACTTCCCTCCAAACTCCCAACTTTGACACTATGCAAAAAGAAGATTCCCCATCACATCAAACTTGCGGTACATGTATGGAGTACTAAATGTAGACGAAATCAAAAACTAATTGTACAGTTTTGTTGTACTTTGAGAGACGAATCTTTTGAGCCTAATTAGTCAATATTTGGACAATAATTTACAAATACAAACGAAACGCTACAGTGTCGCATTTATGGCAAAATGCTAATTTGGCACCTCCCAACTTGGGAAGTAAACAAGGGCTTGTCAGGGTCAAGTTATTGGCAGGTTATAGTTTGCCTTAAAAAAACACACAAAAGAAATGGATGCTACAGCATGTTGACGGCATGCCACGACAGCGTGGACACTCATCAAGCCAGTATCCAAACAAGTAAGCAGGACGAAGCTTCGTCGAAGGTGGGGTAGCGTGGGAATGAAGCTCTTCACCGTCTCTTACCCCCCTGCCGAAGGGTCGTTGTGACGTCAATGGCTGACGACGACGCAGCCGTCACACCTTCGTCCTCGAGCCCGCTCTCGCGTGTTATAAGCAGAGAGCAGAGAGATGTCTCTGGAGCAGGAGCACGACCAAGAAGAAGGCTAATTAAGAGCCAATCGGAGGTGCAGCTAGCTCCTAGATTATTCGCTAATTTTGGTGCTAATTTCCTGTGTATACGTGATTAATTAGCTTATCCTTGGTTAATCTCTCGTCGTGCAGATGAGCACCGTCACGTGCGAGGTGGAGCCGTCGTGCGCCGCCACGGCCGGCGGCGAGAGGGCCACCGAATTCGGCGGCAAGGTGGGTGTCCCACCACGCGAGCCGCAGCGCCGCCTCCTCTTCGCCGTCGCCGGCAAGGGAAAGGGCAGGCGGCTCGGGGATGGCCGCGGAGGCGGTAGTGCTCTTGCGGGGTTCTACTGGTACGGCAACCTGCTGCTCGGCCTCCGACGCAGATGCGGGGCCGACGGCGGCGGCGGCAGTATGCAGGTCTTCGTCAGGACCCCGGCCGGGAGCACGCTCGCCCTCGACGTGAGCCCGTCCGACACCGTCGGCGAGGTGAAGGCCAGGATCCAGGCCAGGGAGCGCGTCGCCGCGGGCCAGCAGCGCCTCGTCTTCGCCGGGAGGCACCTCGACGACGGCCGCCGCACCCTCGCCGACTACGGTGTCGGGAAGGAGGCCAACCTGCACCTCCTCCTCCGCCTCCGCGGTGGTCTCGCTGGAGGACACACTAACACGGGCACCGCCGCCGCCATCGGCAACCCGCACTGGATGACGACCGTCGGCCTCCTCGCCACAGTGGTCGCCGTCGGGGCGGTACTCCACTGCTGCTTCCCTCCGTCAGCAAGCTGCTGCGGCGGCCTCGGCGGTGCCATGTTGGCCGTCGCCGTCGCCGGGGTGAACCTGATCACCGCCGGCGTCTGTCTCACCAGGGCACCCGCTGCCGAGAGCCTAAGCCGCATGGCGCGGTTCGTGCTAAGCAGGGCGGCCGCCTTCCCGCGAAGGGACGTCGCCGTCTTGGGAGTCGCAGCCGCGACGGGGATCTTCGTCGGCGACGCGCAGGCGCAGCCGGTGCTCAGTTTTGTTTGCTTTGCACTGTTCCTGGTCTCCATGGCTGTGGTCACGATCGGCATAGCGAGCTCCACTCGCTAATGGCCGGCCGGTGGTGGTGAACATTTCGTCGTTGACCTTCACTGACACGGATGATTTGTTGCGCATTTCGGTACAGAACAAGAGATCATGCACCAAGAGGATACATGTTGTTTTGTCATGAATTCATGATCTTCGTCTTGGCTAGCTAGCTGACATACTGGTAGTAAGGAAAATATAGAGTTTTGTGTCGTAATAAAGGTAGCTTCATATATGCGCCTGCCTGAGCATGGGGCTCGCCCGTTTGGCCCGGCCGTGTCATGTGCCCGCGGTCCAACTTGTCTTGTGTCTAGTTCAAGGAGTGTTACGGTGAAGGGATTTGTTGCAGGGAACATGGCCCCATTAAACCATAATTTGTGATTTTGGTGATTGAGTGGCAACATATTATATCTTTTCGACTTCATCCTTTTTTATGAAGAGAGATCATACCTAAATTATTAGGTGTAATAGCATAAAAAACTACACATGACCAAGTCAGCAAATAAACCAAAGTTTAAACACCAATACGTAAACTAAAGGGCCATCCATTCAAAGGGAAGAAAGCCATCTCCCCTGAACGGCATACTGGGCCTCCTGATCGTTCTCACTTTGATATATATTATATCTTTTTGGCTAGCTAGAGATGTGCTTCCTTGCCGCTTCTTTTGCATATAAAGAAAATGATGTAGACAGAAATAGTAGGCTACATATATTCCTCATCGACGACCTATATTGATTCAGACGGAACGAACGCAGAAACTCGGTGCTCAATTTCATTTCATCAGGCAAGAGGAGATGGCAACCCAAGTGATGTCCTCCGGGAGTGACTAGCCATCACTCGAGTGATTTTTATACCAATGATATATGATGACACGTTGCAATATTGGGTCAATAGAAATTGGGTGAAAGCAAAACAACAATCCGAAACAGCGGAGGGAAGGAAGCAGGGGCACATATTGCAGTAGCAAGACTGCTGATTTGTCTCATGTAAATCTGATGCCTGCTTTAAATCCTGGAACCGTAGGTAGATGACAAGAAAGATTTCAGGTCGAACCAAACAAATGAAACTGGATTGTCCGAGCTCCGACAATACACATCTTGACAAAAATGAAGAATGAAATAATCACAATAAAACTAGAATACGAATACTCTGAAAAAATGAGAGAGAGAAAACCCAAGATCGAAGAAACATGTATATAGCATCCAAAGTCACGAACCTATCTACTACCCCCATTATTCTTCATCAACCCGTTGATTATGTGCTGGAAATGGATCGCAGTGCACGGGATCCTCAACACGCCACGTTGGCCATACCCAAACTGCTGCTCCGCCAGCTCCAGCAGGGCCTCCATGCACGGCTCTCTTAGCATCTTTACTGGCACCAAGATCCTCTGGCCCTGTTCATCGTCCTCCCCGTCGTCGACGAGCATGACAGGGAAGTACCCTTTTGGGACCTTCCCAAGATCACCACCGGTGGCACAGGCGTACCATGGGGCGGCGGCGACGGCCTCGGCGCATCGCTTCTTTGATCCCAAGATTGCCATATCTACGACTATGAAAGTATGTTTTGGTGTCAAAGACAAGATAGATAATGATGCGCTGAGTTTACTGTTTACTGCTATGCAATATATGCGTGAGATGTGCGTGTATATAAGCTTGGTGTGTGTAGAATGAAATGGTGTTGATCGATGGTTAGATGTTGTGCTCAATGCAATTGATCGAGCTTATATAGCCTTGCAATCAGGGTAAAATTTGTGGAAAAAAGGACTCATGAACCAGTACGGTCCGGACCTAAGTAAATAAGACGGTACGTGCACCCGGTGAGAAGTTGGTTAGATTATTAGCAAAGCTAAGCTAGACTACTTGCAGGTGTGTGGTGATGTTGACATGCATTATTACAGTGATGGATGGACGGAAAGGGAAGAGGAAGACGACGCAGGCTACTAATTACATATAAGCTGCTTGGTCTTACTGTGTTTGCTGGCACATATAAGTTTCTTAAGTGGTAAAAGATTATTTAACTAACCGCTCCTATCAAGGATAAAGACTCTCAAAGGACAAGTCTAAGTAAACGTACAAGAAATCCAAAAACAGGCAACGTACTTACGTACGTAGTAATCTTCGTCGTGCACGTTGGGGGCGCGTGTGAACTGATCGAACTGACAGCTCAAGCAAGTAGCATAGCATCACTTCAAACCAACTACTAGTAGAATGATAAGAAGACCATATTCATTAATGGAACGGCGTCCGTAGACCAAGTTTTCTACACCGTGCTCATGATCGATATCGCCCAATGTGGTTTTTACAATAATAATTGTTATACCAAAAATGGTGTTTTGCTTCGTCGATCTATCAATAATAATAGAACCCTCGATCGACCTCCTGACTCCATCTGTCCAAATTCATGTGCTTTCTTCCCCCATCTGGCTATGGATATGTTGTTTGATGGAAATGAAATTAATCCGACCTCTTTCTATTCAATTCCCATAGCCTATCTCTCTTCTTCTCTCATGCTTCAGGCCTCTTCTTCAGCATATTAAATCAGCTGAGACCAAAGTACATGATTTTTTGCAAAAGCTACATAGGTAAAGCTTAAACTACAGGGTCACACAAAGGTACACACCATGCATGTACCATCAAATTATTGAGTTAATTGGCATGGTTAGCATATTATTGGTTATCCTGGCAAAAGAGCTAAATTAGATTTTACGAAAATGTCATGATTGCGGATGGTCACATGAAAAAGAAAATAGACTGTTACTGCTAGTGATCTCCATGGATCAGTAGGATTGCTTTTATAGAAGTTACCTCGACTAGTAGCAGAAAATAGTCATGGTGCACAAAGCAGCTTTTGGGTTTCCCCTTATTCTTCCTGTAGATAGTTTACAATACTGAAGATCTTTCAACAAAATAAACCGATCTCCATAATAAGAATTATGGAACATTTGAATATGGAGTCTTACTAACTTAAAATGTGTGCCAGGGTGTGGCAACGTTTGGCCATCATTCTATTGTCTTGCTGATTACTTTGGTCCTAATATTTTATAGTTTGAACGAGCGAGAGACTGTCCTCCTCGTCAGTGAAAGGTAATGCTTGTCCAAGATGTCAATTCGTCAGTGTACGAGTGAAAGGATCATTACATGCGTCCGGTTGCCCGGCTTTCTGCTTGATTAGTAAATTCTTGTTTATATATATTAACCCTTCATGGTCTTGAGCCTTTGCGTCAAGAACTAGTTAATGAACCAATACGTACAGCTAGCACAAGATTAATCTGATATAGAATTGCGTATGTATGGACCTTTTACCTCTTGACAGCAACAGGTTGTTAAACAAATTTACTTATGCTACGTGAGCAAACACAACTGGGCCAAATGAACTTGTTAGAACTTGTCTTGTCCGTTCTTTCCCGGCCATATTTAATTTTGTAATGGATGTCAACATCAGCACGCCTATGTAAGTCTAACTAAACTAACTTCTCAAGCAATGCACTGCACGTACCGTCTTGGACGACGCGGGATTACAATTGTACATGAAAAGTACAGCGTAGCAGATCTCTCTCCTACTTCAATTAGAGCCTGTAGATGCTGCCCTCCTTGGCTATATAAGCTATTGCTTTTCACAAAATAGATCCATCATCCACACCTCTTCTAGCATTTCTTTCTACGGATAACAGTTTAGCAGATACATATCATCATCATATATAGTAGCATATAGCATATCATAATCTCATCGCCATATCATCCTATTCGTCAACAGCAGCAATCACAAATGGCCATGTGGGGATCAAGGAAGCAGACTACCAAGGTTACTGGACCGGCAAGGTATGTCCACGCTGATGGTGGTGACTCTGCTGGAAAGGTTCCAAAAGGCTACATTCCAATGGTTCTGGTTGGTGGCGACAGTGAAGACAGCGAAGGAGGGCAGAGGGTCTTGGTTAATGTCAGCATGTTGAGGGAACCATGCATCGCGGCGCTGCTGGAGATGGCTGAGCAGCAATTCGGACATGCTCAGCCTGGTGTGCTCAGGATCCCTTGTAGCGTGACCCATTTTGATCAGATGGTCAATGCTATGATATCCAAAGCTGCCAGCTAGACGTGATGTTGTGTAGGTAGAGGTACTAATATAATTTATTGTTGGATTTTTTTTGCACATGCTTAATTATTTTATTTTACCTAGTGCTTTCCTTTATCTTTTGATGTGGGTGTACATCATTATTCTAGGTAGTTATAATAGTTCTTTATGGCTCAAGATGTAAATCAATGGAACTATATATGTGCAATTCTTTCCCAGAAAGATCAATATAAATGGTTCATGGACAAAAAACATTTAAATACCCAGGTTATGCATTCAAGGGGTTTGAATAATGGGCAAGTGTTACCACCACTAAATCCTTGAGTTGATGGATGTGCCAAGAATAATGTCCAACTTTGAGTATGCGGATTTGAATACGGATCAGATATTCAATATATCTAGATTCAAGTACGGACTATCCCATGCATTTAGTGTATGAATCTTTGGTCGAATGGATAATATCAAGCATTACCTTAACATAATGCTTTGACTTCCACCTCTAAAAATATTTAACTAACAATAAAATCTTATACATTTGTTATTAAAGCTTGTTACTTTTAAAGATGTTTCTAGATAAAAGATTTTATACACAAAAGATATTGATAATGCTACATGAAAATGATAGTGTATATGTTTAAATATGGGTCACGATGAGAACGCTAGTTGTTTTTTAAGTTTTTGGTTAGAACAATTATAGCCAACTGACAAGTGATTGATAGGAACCTTCATTGTAAAAAATTCTGGGACTTGCACGACGTCTATCGAGATAGGTCATGACTCATGTGAAGAGAGCAAAATTTAGAAAACCCATGAGTTCCACCCACCACCCGCCGGAGACGACGGAGATCGCCGAAGGAGACCTCCGAAGGAGCCGTTCGTAGACTTCTTGTGTTGTTGGGTTTCCTTCCTTCCTCTGTTGGCCTGATTTTGTTGGGCTGGCCCTAGATTCCTGGGGTGGGTCCTCTCGTCCGCGTGTTTCGGCCCACACTCATGGCAGGTTTTCCTCGCTCTCACAATTCACGATGGTGAAGAAAGCCCTAATAAAACCATGCTTGTTTTTAGTGCACGAATTAAACCTTCTCTTCTGTTGTTTTTCCATAGAAGAACCGCTAACATTGCAGAATAAGAATTGAGGACATGTATAGACGAGCAGCTCACAGGCACCATGAATGCAAGATGTGCAGGCTATAGTGCCCCACATTGCGCGGTGGAGTCCAGTTCGTGGTGGAGCCCCATGAATCATGCAGTGCAAGAGGGTGTCAACGAGGTTGGTGTCGTGCCCTAAAGCACCAGACAAAAAAAAAATCCCACTCACAAGTACATGCACACATGCATGACATTGTAGGGCGTCGTCATAGGCCACATGCCCACACTACCAAATATATACGTGTCTTCCTCAACAAGCAAATGATGTTGGTGTTGGTCGTCCATCATAACATATGTCTAGTCATTTTCCATACATGCAGCATATCTTTGCTCATCTAAGTGCCGTACACATGGTGTACCACCAAGACAAAAAAAACAACGAAAGTGCAAGTACGACTGTACCATAAGGTACAACCATATCTAGCACCCTATGCATGTTGCTGAGACGATGTTACAATATACTCTTTCTGTTCCAAATTATCAGCCATTTTTAATTTTTCTAAATTCATAAATTTTGCTATGCAACTAGCTATATATTATGTCTACATGCATAGTAAAAGATATGAACCTAAAAAATCAAAGCGAAGAGAGTAAAAGATATTGCTATGCACCTAAATATAGGATTAGGTATTAAAAAAGCTAAAACGACCAAACGTGAGGAAGTATCGTCAAGGCAATATAAGATGCATGCATGGGCATGGAAGCAAGGTGTAGTTGAGATTTGTTTTCTGCCGAAAGGCATCGCCGCCGAGAGATACAGGGCAGGCAAATAGCAGGCTGCTGCACGTTGATAAGATATTGTTGTTGCGCATGCACGTTAAGTTCGTTAGTGGAGCTTGCATCACCGTGCACGTACGTACGGCCACATATGCGCTTAGTTGCCTTATCTTTACTTTCCGCGTGTACGGCTTCTAGTCTACTAGTCCTTTTTATTTGCCTTTTGTTTCCAACTGTGTATGCATACATGCTTTATTTGCTTGCTACATCCACTACTGCACTCCCATCACGTTTCAAATAAAAAATAATAATTGCATCATTGTTCATATACGTGCTCTTGGATTAATTTAATTAAATACTGATGGATTGTTATAAATATAATTAAATAATGACGCAATGTAACGCAACCTATAAATAATGATGCAATGTATTGATTAAAAAAAGAATGGAAAAAAAAAGGGTTCTCCGGTGTTGGTTGGGTTTTGTCCATGCATCATGCATGCACACATACTATGTCCTTGCTGTTTGTTGCCTAGTCAGGGAAATGTTTTCATGTCCCCCTGCGTGCCGTCCCATCACTTGATCGAGACCACTCATCAACTAGTACATGACACGGATAATCACGGATCATTAACCAAGGTGATTATTAACCATGCCATTCAAGATGTGCACATGTGTACATGTGTTATCAACTGAGTAAGACCGGCCAGCCATCTGGCGTACAGCGTTATTGTTGATGGGCGCTGTCATTTTCAGTTAAAAGTCGGGCATCTGCGAGCCAACTAACTGGTTGTCACATGCGCTTGGCGCAGGCATCAAATAAACAAATACTTCTTCTAATTGAAGAATGCATGATTGGAATCTCGGAGCATTTTTGGTTGAGTGCGACCCAAATTGCTAGTAGTGAGTTTTTGGGTTTAAATTGGTTCAACCGATGATTATTAATTGGAGTTCACGTGGTCTTTATTACTCCCTCCGTTCCAAATTGTAAGTCATTCCAAGAATCTTGGAGAGTCAAAGTACCTCAAGTTTGACCAAAATTATAGAGAAAAATATAAAGATTTATGACATCAAATAGATATACTATGAAAATATAATTGATAAAGAATCTAATGATACTTAGTTGACATCATAAATGTTATTATATTATCATATAAATTTGATCAAACTTGAGATGCTTTGACTCTTCAAGATTCTTGGAATGACTTACAATTTGAAATGGAGGGAGTATTTAATATAATCAGTAGCTCCTCCGTCGGACTACTATATATTTCATTCAAAACAAATGGAGAAATATGACTACTAAAATTTTCATGAACTTATTCCAATCTTACAAAACTAGCTCTTGTACATACCTCTATTTTCGTTTGCCACACGAACAACTGCACACATACCCGCCTAACCCATCGTTATCATATTGAATCAAATACACACGCATGGTAAAGCAACGTCATTGGGAAGCAAAGGAGGAAGAAATACACGCATGGCACGGTGAAGAAAAGGAAGAAGAAGAAGAAGTACACGCATGGTAGCACTAGCAAGAGATGGGAGGATGGCCTATGGGTGAGCCGGGTACGGAAAGTTTGGTAGCCATGGCTCGACAAAGTCCCCTTTGGCCAAACAATTCCTGCAGGTCCACACCACGATTGGAAAGGCCATCGGCAGACCTGCACGGCACTGCACACCGAAAAGCCCGAGAGATTTGCAAATATTCTCGCACTGTTTGTCTATAAAAAAACAGAAGAAAAAAGAGAAAAAAAGGAATTAATAAAGAGCAGCAGGAAACTGAAAAGGTGTCGTACCTGACGCCGTACACCCCACTTGTACCCTCCACCCACCCCACCTCTATCTCCCCGACAACCCCACTGAGCTGTGGGCCCAGACACTCCCGGCCCCACACGTCAGTCATCTCAGAAGCCACGCGCTCGCAGCGGCTATAAATGGAGCCCCCGTTCCCACACAGAAACGCCTGGCTCACCATCAGTAACCACTCTCCGATCGGCAGCAAGCCGAAGAAGCGGCGATGAGGCAGCTGATCCGGCGGCTCTCCCGCGTGGGCGACTGCGCGTCCTCGTCGTCCCCGGCGAGGCGGCGCGGCGGCGGCGGCGGTGGGAAGAAGGCGTGCGCGGGGAGGACGCCGGAGGGGCACGTGCCGGTGTACGTCGGAGGCGGCGGGGAAGAAGGCGAGGAGGCGGAGCGTTTCGTGGTGCGCGCGGAGCTGCTGGGCGCGCCGGCGCTGGCGGAGCTGCTCGGACGTGCCGCGCAGGAGTACGGGTACCACCACCAGGGCCCGCTCCGCATCCCCTGCCCCGTCGACGTCTTCCGCCGCGCGCTCGCGTCGGTGGCCGGCGACGACGACGACGAGTAGCTGCTAGTAGCTTAATTGTTGGGCTCGTGGGCCTGGGCCTGGGCCTAGGAGGTGTAACTAAATAGCCCGGAATTTTGAGGATTGGGCTTTCGAAGATCTCTTCTCGTCTTCTATATTTTCTTGTGTTACCTTTCAACTGCATGCTTTTGTTTAATGGACTACTACGAAGGGTTATGTTTTTTACTCTTTGCTCTTTTTTGCAAAAAAATAAAATAAAGTTGACTCTTTGCTCAACCTTAAATGTAAATAAATCTGACCGCTATCTGCACCTCCAAAGAGTATTTGTATTTGTGTAGACATGGTTTCTTGGACGACCCTAACACTTGGCCAGACATGTCGTCCGTTCGCGCTTAGTACGTGTGACCTAATTAAGCATGCCACTAATTGGTTGGTCAACATCTTCCTTTAAGTTGTAGGATCAGACCAGATAAACCAGTGCAACTCCATTACCGACGTCAGGAAATCTTTCAATGCAAGTACATCTACGGCAAAACCTGTACATATGTACCGTGTTCTTCGATGGATCATCCTATTATTCTATGGAAAACAGAGGACAGCAACACCTGAACACACAAGCCGTACGTGCGGTGCTCCATCATATGCATCACATTCTTAATTATTGTAGCTCCAAGTACGTCCGCACGTATACTTGCCGTACGGACTGGCTAGTGCCAGATGATAATCTAGCTTCCATGCTAGCTGCTGCCCTCAGTTTTCAAATTGCAGATCATTTTGGAATATTTAGATACGTGGTTTTTGCTACGTGTATCTAGGTGCATAATAAAAATTATATATTTATAAAAGTTAAAATAATGTATAATTTAAGACAGAAGGAGTACGGGTAAACTCTCCAAATTAAATGGAGTCATATAGACATATATATATATTATCCATGCATGTAGAAATAGGAGCTAGTAGCACGTGTCGTCCCGTCCGTACGCCAATTATTGGCGGCCGTACGTGCTCGTACGGCAGGCAGTCCTATCAAGTCCCCGCCAATTATCCTCATCATATCAGGATGCCATGCTGGTAGTGGTCGAGTACGAGCAGTGATCTCTTGCCTCTGCTTGGTGACATGTCACGCCTCGACGGATATCTAATCCCCAGCGAACGGGATCGAATCGATAGCCTAACTTAACCTGCCGGTGAATTTTGAAACCCAGCTTTTAAATCTCCTCCGGCAACACCTACGGTAGCCCCCCGTGTGTGTGAGATCGCTGTATTATATGCTCGTTACAGTCAAGAAGAGTTTGGAATATTGACTTTGGACAATCTCAAAGTGTGACCCTTTTTGCCATTGGAGGAGCAGTGGATGGTAATCCATTTGTTATCGACATCCAGCTTATTTTGGTTATTTGCTTCGAAAAAAGTTTATTTTGGTTATTTTTAGGTGCTATTCCCTCCGTTCCAAATTGTAAGTCATTCCAACTTTCTTGGAAAGTCAAACCATTTGACTAAATTTATACAATAAAGTACTAACATTCATGATACCAAATAGGTACCATTAGTTTCTTCAATAAATATATTTTCATAGTATATCTATTCGGTGCTATAAATCTTTGTAATTCTATATATAATTTTGGTCAAACATAAAACATAAGTTGGAATGACTTACAATTTAGAACGGAGGGAGTTTTTTTTTAAAAAAAAAAGAGGGGGCAATTTTGATCTGGATGTGGTTTTAGTTCTTGGACACTGATGAACAACAAGATGTGGTTTTAGTTCTTGGACACTGATGAACAACAAGTTGATAGTTGGGGAAATTTAGTACCAAAGGTGCCGATTTGCTGGTGGACATGTCATGTTTGGTTGCTACCCACATTTTGCCACACTTAACTTTAGGCAAGTGTAGCAAGCCACAAAAAGTGTGGCTAAGAAATTTGAAGTCACACTTTGCCATGTCAAAGAAAATCTTGCTACACATTTTGTCTCAATGACACGTGTTAACGATTAGTTGCCCAACCAAATATTTATCAAACCTGCCTAAAGTTAAATAGAATAGAGAAACAAGGTGAAATGACAAAGTGCCAGGCCTTGAGGGGAAAAAAACAAGGGTGACTATTCGTTAGGGACTAGCTCTCTCGAGCTCTTACGTATCTTTTGAAGATTTGAGCTTATATACATTCTAACATTTTAAGATTCGTACTACAAGAAATGAGTCAGCTAAGATAAGATAGGTAAACTGTAAACTAGAGGTCCCTCAGGCTGAGCTGCGGGCCCAGGTCGTTTTCCGTTACGGTGGTTGCAAGGTGGCAGTGGGCCCCAACTTGACCCTACCACGCATCGCGAGGAATCTGGCAACAGATGCAACGAAAGGGCGAGGCCGTCACTACATTTGTCTGCTCTCCATATATGCTAATTATTCTTTCTATTAATCTATGATTCTAAATCATTACAACTGTCGCATCGATTTTACAATGTACATCGAATCGACACACATACACGCGTGAGCCGGCCTTTCTTACCAAGGCATGGCAGCACGGTCGCCGGAGCCTGCGCGCCAGCGGCGGCGGCGGTTTCGCCGGTCTCAGTACGCCAGCGAGTCCTCTTCGTTGCGCGGGTTTTCGTGGGCAGTGATGTGCTCCTTGAAACGAGCCGCGGCTTCCTCCCTCTCGTCGAGCTTGCCGAGATGGTTGTATGCCATCGCCTTCAGATAGTACGCCTCTGCTGCCATCTCATGGTACTGCATACCACACAGGATTTAGTGTTTCTGAATGTTAAAAGCCTTTACTCAACTAGCACAGGATGTCAGTTTCTATGTAACATCTTGAGTTCTAAGAAGGTGCGAAAAGACATAGGCCGGAATCAATGAGCTCACCTCCAGAACTTGCAGGTCTTGGGTGGCTTGGTTCAAAGGATCCAGAACAGCTTCAGGGTCTTCAGGAACTGCAAGAGTAAACGGGTGGTAAAGGGAACTGCAAGAATCTAGGTGCACGTACCAAGCACATCAATATCTTGAAAAGTTCACGGATCAATATGTGGTTGCTAGACCACATTAAGGATCCGCCAAGAGGTCGTCCATGCAATGGAACATTAAAGTACTGCAAAGTACCTGAGAATTTCAGATCAGATAAATGGCACTTTGCCAGAACGATGTGAGCCCGGGCGCGCAGCTCAAGTCCACCATGACCAAGAATCATGGGAAGGCTCTGGTGGACAAGACTCAAGGCCCTCTTTGCATGGCTTGATCCAAGGGCCAGCCACAACTCGGCAAGAGTAAGTGTGGCGGAGGCTTCAAGCAGATCCAAGTTGAATGACTTGCAGAATGATTGGCTGGCTAACGCATAAGGGAGCCCAAGGACCGCATTGTCAGATTTCTGGGAGAATTAGAAAGAAAGAAAGAAAAAGAATATTAGCTTGCTCTGTGCAGGATGCAGCATTTACCAGGCTCTAGTTTAAAAACAAAAAAAGAAGAAGAAGGATTGTCTTACTTTGTGTATTTCAGCAAGTAACAAAAGAACACTTGCATTCTCGACTTGCATGTTGTACTTGTAGCACGTAGAGAAAAGGGAATTGGCCACAGCTGCAGCCTGCACGAGGAAGTCAAGTGTCACAAATAGACCTTATTCTGTCAGTTCCATGTATTGGCATGATCAAGAGTATACTCAGGATCCAGAGGACTCCTGACCCCTGTAAAGCCTAAGGGGAGGAGGGGAAATATCTTTCATACAATGTGCTTGGCAAGTTAAATGGGTAAAAGAATATGAAATGCATGCTTCTTGTGTAAACATAACAAGCAAGAGAGTCCAGAACCTGGCCAAACTGTTTTGCAGCAAGTAGAGTGCGAGCGCGCCGTACACTAGCTTCTGTCTTTAGCTCAATGTCTACTCCACAAACAGAAGATGACAACACCCCAAACTCATCACAGATTTGCTGCGCAACTTTCAGATGCCCTCTAAATGGATCAATTTTACACACATCAGAATATGGAAACCAAATGTAACTACCAAATGAAGTGTACAAACAGTAGAAACAGCTTTGTACCGATGAAGTGCACGCTCATGTAGTATCTGCATTCTAAGAAGCTGGATGTGCAAACTTGTTGAGGATGGGAACTTCTTTTCAGCAAGCTTTAGAGCACAGAATGCAGCTGCAGATCAATCACACAATATAAAGCCATGAGAAACTGTGGGTACTTATACGGCTCTTAGATGCTGCAGCCTATAGCACATCTAGGTTGAATGAGAACTAACCGGAATATCCTTTGGACACTGCCAATTGTTGAATTAGCTTGACATAAGCTAGAGACAGCTCTGATGAACTGTAGTGAAAAATACAACACCATCACAAATCCAGTAAAACTGCATGAGACAGTTAAATAATAGTGGCAGTATAATTCATAAAGCAGTAAAGGTATTGAACAGTAACTAAATTTTATCACAATCCCACCTTGCAGCATCAGCAAAGCAGGTTGCATAGACCAGAGCATTCATTCGTACCATCGGAGCACTGTGAAGAGGATTGACAAAAAATGAAAATATTAATTTTCTAGAAAGGCTACAAGTAGAATTATAGTCCACTTTAGAATATGATTTGATATGACTAAAACAACCATAAAAAGGTAATGAAAAGAACATCTAGCAAATCGGCAACAAACAAGACAGATAAGTGGATCAGGGGGTGCACTAAAGCTACACAAAACCAGGATTGTCCAAAAGGATACAAATAGGCGCAAGGCTGATAATTCCTGGTACCAAATAAAATATCAATCGATTGTACCCACAATGAGTCAAGCTTTTTTGAGTTGTTCATCAGCTATGTGCTCTCTCGCAGTTGCAAGAGACACTTGTTCGTTGCTTATCAAACCCTCCCTTTCCACAATACAACACCACTGTACAAGTTGGCAAAAATGGTATGGCAATGACTACGAAAATTGAACCCTTGCATTAACAGAAAACAAATAAGTACCTCCCATAGTGCTCCCATGCGGTGGCTCTCAGCAAATATGATGAGCCAGCTAACTGCAATACTGATGCAGGTATTGGACTTGGTTGTGCATGATAATGGAAATTGTCGAAGTCATTATACAATTTTGTAGATTTCCTAGAATTGCTACGCCATGAATCAGAAGCAGTGGACAGATTCCTAAGCCACGACGTGCTAAAACTACCATTTTCATTTGAAGTAGATAAAACATCTGTACCAAAGTCAGTCAACACACGGGAACTTAATCTCAAATTCTGCAAAAAAAAAAAGGCACAAGAGAAATTATTAATACTTTAATATAGAAGCAAAGGTATACAGCTGCTCTTAAGGATGAGCCAATGTATTTGGTTTAGACTTTAGAGTAAGTTCAGCATACCTTACAGACATCTGCAGGACATGTTCTAAGCTTTGTAGATGCATTGGGTCCAAATGAGACTAGTGGCCTTTGGACATGCTGACAAACCAAGGTTTACAGTCAGAAGATAAGGATAGATAAACAAGGATGCTGACTCTCAGTTGAAGCACATTGAGTATATTCTTAAGTCACATCTAATCTTTTCAAGATCAAGGACTAATGCAACAGTAACAGTAATATAAATACAGCGACTAGTACATTATAAGTTTGAAGCTGTTTCATGTTCAAATGTTGATATAAGTAGGACAGAGGTATGCATAGGAGGATAAGTAAATGAGCTTAAACATGGTGAGGTATTAAAGAGATCTTCCTACAATCAAACAATACCAAACACTAGCAGAGATCATACCTTCAGGTCAAATTTTGCCAAGGAAAGGTGATCAAAGGATAGTAAGCTTGGAAGTTTCAGTACATCGGCTCTCTTGAGCGATCGCTTTAAAAGAACAAGTAACTGTTGCTGAATGGATAATGGTGTGCCCAGTCCAATATTGGTCCCGAGTGAATATGGAGAACTGATTACTCCAACTGTGTTTGACATGCCTATCTTTGATAATAGATTGGAAATGGCTCCTAGTACATAGGCAAGGCATGAATCATCATTATTCTGAAAATAAAAGGAAATGTAGGATCTGTTAACACAATCGGTGAGCACCTGTTAGTTTGCGTAAATGTTAATATCATTGGGAAACACAGAACACCTCAAATTTTGTTCAAAAATACGTAGTAGAATTTATACCAAATATCCCTAATTTAGCAATCCGAATATTACAAAAATTGTACACTGATGAACCAAGGGGTTTGAACATGAGGATTGTAAACTAAAATTTTGGAGAGATCCATCTTCCAATGATCCTCAGGTCACCTCGGCATTCCAGGAAACACATAGATGCTATATATATTTAAGTTAAGAACCTGATAGGACATACATAACTGAGAACTCTATGAAAAGGACTGCATTTTTCAAGTTATGCTACTATTAAAACATGTTGGGGACAAGGAGTGTCAAATTTCTGAAGACTAATGAAATTTGAAGGTATGAGGTGACAAGATTTTATTTATGAAAGTTATTGTGCAATACAGAATTATTTACAACTAAACAGGGAGACTATAATATAATTTTGTGGATGAACAATCTGGCTAAAATATAGGAAAATCCAAAGCACCTGTCCAGAACTATCTTAGCAATAGCAAAATTGACTGTAGCCTTCCTCTTAAGCCTTTAGTAGTTGGATACAAACTTAACTTCAAGTTTCATTCAAAATCATTGGATACAATCATATTTCAGATAGATACCAGTTCAGTAACTTACCATCTGAGAAACACGCACTGCTTCTGCAAATGCCTGGAAGAAAGCAAGCCAGCAGAACATAAACAACATGAACAAGTAGGTCCAAAAGGTGTCAGGCTGATAGTACAAAACAAGAAAACTAAATGAGTTACATACCTCTAGAGCTTTCTTAGGGTGTCCAAAGTAACAATGCAAGTTGCCTAAGCATAGCAGGGCACTCTCATAGTTTCCAACAACAATATCTTGCACTGGAGACACAGAACGACCAAAAAGTCCTTGCATCCCTGCACTACATCAACCAGATAGAATGACCAAATAAGAACATGCTTACAAGAGGTATATATGTTTCCAATAAAAGTTCATGCAGAACATGTCATGATTTCATAAGCTTCTTAACTTGCAGTGAAAGACTCCAAGGTTTAGCTAGCAAGAAGGCAACAATGGTTACAGAAATATTGAACAAAACTGAACAATGAAATAAAAGAACCACAATGGTAAATGAATAGTCCTCTGGTGGCTTTACTTCACATATGTGCTTTCATGATCTAGCAAAAGGGCAGGCTCAAGTATCAGGACCTTCGATCTTGTATTATAACAATTTCATCAATCTTGCTAATGTAGAAAGTAAAATAAATTGAGGTAAATAGGAAGACTGCAGCATTCTTAAATGCGAACCGAAAGGCCGTGTAGCACATTAAACACACTGGAGATTAGCATTCCTACATTCTGTACCTATAACTGGAATACTTGGCTAGTAGGCATTGATTACCTAAAGTGAATATTTTGTGAACAATTGTAAGGAACAGAACGGTGGGCCAAAACATCAAGCACGACCCAGCCATAACTTTGTCACTAAATGCTCAAAACTACTACATAATTACGGAGAAGATGGTTAAAATATGAGGCACACGCCATCATATAATAGGGACAATGCGACTGACCTGTAATCAAAGTAGCGGTGGAGATTATCCAGTGAAGCAACATAGTCATCATGGCAAAGCGCATTTAAGTACTGCAAGAATTGGACCTGGCAAGCAGAAAATGGATACGAAAAAATCAACACGGTTAGGAAATGTTCAAACTTCCAGCCTGCTAGAAGATTTAATTCACTGTGGCTTAACTTACACGATGAAGCTCTGGAGCTAATGTCTGAAGCTGTGTCATAGTGGCATTAAATGAATTCAAAGGCACTGAGCTGGGATCCCTGCAACAAAAAAGTAGTCACTAAAGAATTTTATCTTTCATGACCTTTTTAAAGAGCAAAAAAAGTTGGTGGTAGACTACATGTAGCAACGGATACTCACTTCTCGAGAATATCAGCTTGTTGGTTAAGATATGCCTCTAACTGCCACCTCGATCTCAGACAGGTTGGGTTGTCATCCACTTTAAAAGTATTAGCTAGCATAAAAAGGGAAAATATTAATTTAAATTTTTACAAAAGATCTTCCTTTTGATGCCAGATAAAACCAAATTACTCTCCAACAGTGTTACATACAGTACTGAGAAAATGAACTATAAAGTAAAAAAAAACTTACATCCTAATCTATTTGTTAACATAAATTAATTAACTAGCATAAGTACAGAAAAGAAAGATCACAAATTATACAAAAAATTTAACTTGCAGATCCTCCACTCTTTCAGAAGGGTATTTGAGAGAGAAACATGAAGGTGAAGCCTGGTAGGCCAGATAAATATATACAATTATATGACAAAAAGGTAAGCTGGAGCAGTAATCCAGTTAGATGCAATTATCTGTGCTGCACTTCTCTAGTATCCAATGCCAATAGTGTAACATGTTAATCCTGGAATCAAAATAAAATACTAGTAACGGATACTGTTTCTCAGAATCAGTACTAATTCAGGCAGTGACAGCCCTTTCCGGGTTGTCATCATTTCTTTTCTTTTCTGTAGTTTGAACAGGAAAATGTCTATGCGATTTATATTATTTCTTTTTTGGCATATTAAGGTAATTGTATGCTTCCACTAAGATCAATGCAGTTATCATGATAGGGTTTAGAGTTCCCATATACCTTCATCAAAATCATGGAGCAACCCTGGTGCATGAGTTAGAGCTGAAGAGCTCTCCCCCATATGGCTGTCAGAGGCATAACCTTGACGATATTTCTCAAATATACCAGCTTGAGAACCTATGTCTGCATCCATCAAGTTGCTCATTTCACTATCGAAGTCCTCATCTTCTGCCAAGTCATATGAAGCATCAGTGGAGTTACAGTACATGACAAGATCTGCCAAAAGATGGCATACACCCTACACAAATTTCAGTGAACACATTAGTGCCTTAAATAAGAAAAAAAAAGGAGCAAGAAATGTGAAGAACAAATTGTTTTGCGAATGTCTTATACTACTTGAAGCACCTCAAATGTCATTGAATTGAAGGCAAGTATGCAGCAGCGAAGGAAAACTCCAAGTTGACTATTTGGATCCAGAAATACGTCCTCTGCACTTGCACCTTCTGGTGCAGTGAGCACACCTGGCAAAAGTCATTTCAGAGTTCAGAGTTAGCTGCCTATTTGGATGTCTCTCTATGACGGAGACATGATAAAGGACTGAAAACATCAGCATATCATGTGACATTCACCTCGTAGCTTATCAAAAAAGTTGAACAAATCATCAGGTGAGTTCAGCGCTGACAGGGTACTTGTCAGCTGCTCACAGAGCCAGCCATTAGTTAAATCGTCTACTGCCTTCAGCTGCCTCAAAAGTTCTTCCAGGGAAGGCTCCCGAAAATCATCGCACGACTGCAAGATTAATAAGTTAAGCATACTTGCCTCACTTCTGCGAGAAATGTAAGGAAACAGCGTAAAGAAGAAACAGTGACGATGAAATAGATGCGCGGTCACAAGAATGCAGCCGTTAGAACAGATCCACAGAGCGCCACAATTTCGAGCAAACGGTTAATCAATTACTCGCAGAAAGAAATAGCTTGGTCTACAGTTCAGCACAAGTGTAGATGCTACGGGGTTTCACAGATTCACGGAACTAATTCCAAAATCATTGGCATCCTAACGCATCCAATACAAATGCAGGTAGGTAGCACAGGGCAGCGACAGTAACATGAGCAGCAAGCAGCATTTGGAGGGGGGAGCAAGCAAGCAAGCGCGCGTGTTGGCGTACCCGGGTGAGAGTGAAGAGGAAGAGGCCGAGGCGGTTGTGGTGGGCGACGGACTCGAACGGGAAGGGCGGCACCACGTCTCCCCCGGCCTGCGCCGGCGGCGCGAAGACCTGCACGAGGTGGCACACCGCGACCTTGTGCGGCGTCAGCTCCAGCAGTGCCCTGCCGGTGCCGCCCGCGGACGCCGGTTCCGCGCCCGCCGCGCCGCCGCCGACCCCCGCGAACAGGCTCATGGCGCCGCCGGCCGTCGCCGCCGGGCACGAGGGTTTTGAAATTTTCCTCCTCTTTTTTTTTTTTGGCTCGGCGACGAAGCGGCGGAGCGGAGGGAACGTGGGTGGAGTGTGGGGTTTGGGGCTTTGGGCCTCCCCGTCGCGGGCTTCAATCTTCTTCTGGCCTGCTGCCTTCGTGTTGTGGAACTTTTTTTGTGGGCGGTGGTGTGCTTGTGGGCCTTCACGCTAATATGTTTGGTGCAGCAACTGGGCCAATCGTCGTAAAATAAAGGAAATCGGCTGCAGCAATAGTACAAATTCTGGGGTCGGCGGAAAATAGACCCTTGTTTACTTCACCTCCAACTCCCAACTTTAGCACTATGCAAAAAGAAGATTTCCCATCACATCAAACTTACGGTACATGCATGGAGTACTAAATGTAGATAAAATTAAAAACTAATTGCACGGTTTTGTTGTATTTTGCAAGACGAATCTTTTGAGCCTAATTAGTCAATGTTTGGACAATAATTCACAAATACAAACGAAATGCTACAGTGTGCTACAGTGCCGGCACAGTATTTTTGGCACTCCCAATTTTGACAACTAAATAGAGCGAGGCGGAGGGAGGCAGCGCTGGGGCCAGCGGATAACGGCGCTAGAGCCGTGGGGGGCGAGGCGGAGGGAGGCGGCGCTGGGGGCCGGCGGGCTGGTAGCGCTGGGAGCTTGCGTTGGGGGCCAGCGCACGGCAGCGCTAGGGGCCGGTCTAGGGGCGGAGGCGCCGGGAGTGGATAAGGCGAGAATAGGGGTGAGGAAAGAGGAAAGAAAGAGATGAAGGAAAGAGGGAGTAAAAGAAGGGAGAAAAAAGAAATGCGAAAGAAAAAGGAAAAAGTGGAAGAAAAAATAATGAAGGGTATTGTGGACATTTCACAATTTTATCTATTTGAAACAATGGAGAGGAGCTATTTTGTCGAATATTTTTCTAACCAGACAAGCCGGAGTTAAAAAAAAACTGCTCCACCGGAGAGGTTACAACCGGAGCTGTTTCAGCCACGACCACAACCTTTATCGTTTATTTTTTATCGTTTATTTTCCCTTCGTATTATTTTGCCATGTCAGCGAAAACTGGTCTACGTGCCGAGACCCTCTCGCCATATCAGCGCACATTGGAGTGCAACGAGCTAATTTGCATGGCCTATATAGCCTATAGGGTAATTTGCACGGCATTATAGTTCAAGCTTCATGGTGCTTTTGTTCTTTTTTTATAAAAAAGAAACTTTCGTTCTAGTATTGAAGTTCAAGAAAAGCCCAATTAGTCTAAAGAGCCCAAATAGACTTTCTTTTTTCCTCCTCCTTTTCTTCCTGTCTTCAGGGTTCGTTCCTTCTTTTCCACACTTTTATGGGGTACCCAGAAACTTTCGCCATGGCCCTCAAAACAAAAAAAAAAAGGGAAAACTTGCAGGATGTGCCTCACCCTGCTGTATCACAGGATGTGGCTCACGACGAGGCCTCTCTCCCAGCCACACAGGTGCAGCAATGTCTCATATGCCACTTGCAGCGCGTGCACACTCACTCCCATGGCTCGCCACAGGTAAAAATCCAGCAGATGCAGGGCAGACCACCAGGCATGTATGGCGCTGCATCCTGCAGGCAGCAAGATCCGGCTACACTACAAGGCGCCAAATGAGAGACCACAACCAGTTGCGGATCTCATTCCTTCCCATTTCATCAAGAATGCAAAACTTCAGTCAGTCTGACGTACCCAACCACACCGCCCGTCATTCAAAGAATGCGGGGTAGTCAGTCTGATTTTACCCAGAACATAACAACATCACCTGAAAGGTCTCTGAGGTTATCCATAACAAGAGGAATGCTTCTTGAATTCTAACCTTTCTTTTTTCATTACATGTCGTAACAGGAGCTAGCTGAGTATTGAGGGGCCTGAAACGAGTCCCCTGAACTAAAAACTGCGTGTGACAGACAGGCTTATGCCATGCAGGCAGCTGAAGCTGATTATATACAACAGCCAACAAATCTCCCAAAAATGAAAGGAGCAAAAAAAAAAAAGGAAAGAGAACCTGAGAGAAAAAAGGAAAACAAAAATAGAACATCTGATATACAGACGGATCATGATGCAACAGCTGCTCTTGCGTATGCAACCGGCAGCGACATCAATTTCTTCGCCTTGCCTACGTAGGCACGCTTGGTGAAGTTGTTGTAATCGTTCGCCTCAATGGCGTCGAGGATCTGCCTGTACAGCCACAGAGACGCGAGAACCTGCAGCAGGAGAATTGTGCAAAGGGTTCAGTTATTCAGAGCCTGTTAAAAAACAACAGTTTTCCTGGAGGTTCAGATTGTAGGCATAGATAATGCAGAATTTCGAGGCTCACGTACCGGCCATCTGCTCGCAGAGTCTAGATGGGCCACGCCCTTCTCAGCCTCGTCGAAGAACAACCTGGCACGTTTAATCTGGCCCTTCATGAACCCCCTCCACTTATCGGTCACTTTCCCTCTGAATATGTCATCTTCTGTCAGACCTGCCTGTGCAAGCTCGTCCAGTGGAAGGTATATTCTCCCTCTCCTTGCACTGAAATTCCATCCACAACAACAAACAAACTACATTACAATCAAGAACAGAAGAAAAATAATTCTGAACAGCGACAACTTAACATGTTCCTTGCTGACAATTAGACAAAGCAAAATACAGTGCACCTGCTTGCATTTTAAATACTGCGTTTGGCCCTAGATAATACCGCTTAAGTGTTTGATACAAAAATTATTGGGTGCCATGTCAAACCCTGATACTGATCCAAAATACAATAATATACTTAGTGGTGGATAAAGTTGGTACTTACTCTTCGCCTACATCTCTGAGAATATTCGTCAGCTGGTTAGCAATGCCAAGAGCTAGCGCAGCATTGTACACGCTCTCAGTTGAGGCCTTTGAGTCCGGGGCGATGCCCATCACAGGAACTGTCATGAGGCCAACTGTGCCGGCGACGTAGTAGCAGTAGAGGTAGAGCTCGTCAAAGGTCATGTACCTCGACTTCCACAAGTCAAGCCTCATTCCTTCAATCATATCTTTGAATGGCTGGAATAGGCCCAATGTTGGGGAAACATCAGTAAATTGCTAATTTTACTATTCAGTATCTTTTAACGGTTCCCAAGACATGTTGTGGCAAATTCAGTTGGCTGATTTACCTGGATATCTACCGGAAACTTGGACACCGTGTCTGAGAGGGCTGCATCGTACATATCATACGGGCGGCCTTCAAAGAGATCTTCTAACCGCTTCTCCCACCGATCAAGAGCAGTCGGTGTGATGTAGGACGCGTTAGGACCATCCACTAGTTCATCAGTTCTTCTGCACCATACTGCAAAATCGAAGGGCACAGAAACATGTAAGAAACAGCGATGATGTCAGAAACAAGAACTAGAACAAGGTTAGTTTCCAAAACTGACAGGAATTAGTAAATCATACCGTAGATTGCCCAGACTGCTTTGCGCCTTTCAGGAGTCATAAGCTGTGTGCCTGAAAGGTAAACCGAGGCAAACTAACATGAGCCACCAGAAGCTACATAATACAAATGATGTCAAATCGGAATATTGATGATGAGGATACGGCTACTCCTAGACCCATATGCTCACCGCAATAGAAAAACCACCCCTTTGAAGGTCAGAGATCCCATATGCTTAAAAAAAGTAGAAAACTAGACGGATTAAATCAAGCCCATGCGCCTCCAGATCAATCACTTAAACCCCACCAACCAATCCAGCCCTGACCTCATTCAAGAAATCCATCAGCTGCCAGTAGTCCACCATATCTCTACGGCCGAAAATAAAAAAGCCAACAACCGTTTCGATTGATAAATCCCTTGAGATAGATGGCCAAGACGGCGGCACCCCGCACCCACGTGCACCATCTCCTTACCTACTGAGGTCGGCGCGGATTCTGCTCTCTGAATATCGTAGAACATGTACAGTTGTCGAGACCTGAGGAGCCTCCCTCATGTGAGTTGTAGGATTGGGTAGGGACAGTGAGGAGGGGGCATCTTCCTAATAATTATATAGGGAAGTAGAATGTTGAGAGCTTTTATTCAGAAGTTTCCAGCACTACTGATCACTCTTATGAATATGATACTAGGCAGGCAAAAGATGAGACTATAAAAACCATTGCAGAATCGCATACGCTGGGTAGAAAATGGAACCTAATGGCTCCACTACTAGTTAGCTACTGACTGTGCTAGTGTACTATGCAGCCAACAATTAACAGTGATTGCTAATTAACAACGATTAACAACTGGAGAAGAAGAACTAGCACTGGGCGGGGCCAGCGGCAGGGGGGAGTGAGTGACTGACCGAGGTAGAAGGTCTTGGCGTACTCGGCGCAGACCTCGCCGCAGCGGTCGTAGGCGTCGCCGAGGAGGCCCCAGCCGACGATCCCCTCCTCCTCCTTCTCCTCCGCCCACCGCGGGCGCTGCCGGCGCCGCGCCGCCGCCCCCTCCTTAACGACCCTGCCGCTGCCCTCCTGCACGAGCGCCGCCTGCCGCAGCACGACCTCGTAGACGGCCTCCTCAGACACGGTCCTCACAACGGGCGCCGCGGTGGCGGCGGCGGCGGCGAGGCTCGCGCCCGGCCTCGCGAGGGAGGCTCCGCCCCGCCTCGGGGGAAGGGGGACAAGGCGCGCCCGCGGCCGCTGCGACGAGGACGTCGGTTGGTGGTGGTGGGGCCTGCAGGAGGCGTGTTGCGCGGTCCAGACTGCGGAGGAGCCCGCCATTCCGGCGAGCGGGGGGAGGGATCGGGCTGCGATAGTTGTGGGGGGTGGATGGATTCGGTGGGATAGGGGAGGGGAGGGGCGCGTTGTGCGTGAGCGCGCGGTGCCCGTGCTCGTGGTGTTGGGTGGGCTCGGCCTCTCTCGGGTTCCTTGGGTTTTAAATGGCTGGCTGGCTGGGGAGGGGGAGGACGGGGTAGCCGTTTGGTCCGTTGATTTGGATGCGGACGTGGACGCATCACGGGCCATTAATGGTGGCGGAACTGGAAAGTGCACAAGTCCTTTTTACCCTCCTTTTTCCTGCTTCGTTCACTCGCACAAGTGGCGGCTGCTGCTGCACCTTGACTAGTGGCTCTCCGTCGGCTCGAGATGAAAAAAAAAGAAAAGAAAAGAAAAGTAGTGGGCAGGTCTTGGTTTGCATGCCTCCGCGTTGCTACTTTTGAATTCAACCAGGATGTTTGTTCGCAACAAAAAGGAATTTCGTATCATACATAAATCGCTTTTTTATAGATGATTCAGTTCTGACGTCAACTTCTTCTCACTGAGACGGTGTTAAATTTGAGTAACATTTGTTGCACATTGGCGCCAAGTTCTTTTCTTTTTTTAATTTCCATCTTCAGATGTGCTTAATAACTTATAGTTCGAACTGCTTTGTCTCATGTAACCTCTCCTGGAATGCCAGGAAATGCGTATTGTAAACAATCTCTCCCTCTAAGATATAAGAGCGCATCTTTAGTTGCATTATTGACATGGTACCCGTATATGCTCTACGTTATTAATTAAACATATTTTTAAAAAAGAAATTGCCAAACAAAGAACAGCATATATATTTGAAAGAAAGCAATGCAAGTAGCAGGGCTTCGTGTTTTCTATGACGACACTAGACCTACCCATGGTTAAAATACACTAAAGCATCTTAGAAGAAAATAAGGACCGGAATGAGATTCCCTTGCAAAGAGAGAGAATATGACTGGATGAGCTAACAGCCTAACAACGGAGCAAGACTCCAAATGTAGTAGTAGTCTAGAGATTAACTGCGCACGCGCTATTCATGTCAAGCCGCAAAGAATATCACGTGCCACGTGGTTTGATTTCGTACTGAGCTTCCTGTCAGATCAAATCACCAAACACGCTAGTGGCATGGCGATGATCTTGGCAACACATGTAACATGCATCTTCATGTCTAGCGCAACAAAGTAACCAATAATTCAAGGGAATCAAAAGTTCTTATTTATTACTGGCCATATATGCACGATCACGTATCCCTGATTAATACGTATTTAGCCCGGTCTCAATGCACAATTTAATTGTACAGTTACAAAAACTACAAACTTGGTAACTATGCCCGTTGGGTTTCATTTCACGAAACTCATCTCTCATTTCATGAAACCCTATCCTCCCTCTCTTCATAAAAACATTGCCAAGTCATTACTGACGTGGCATAGAAACATTAGGATTAGTCTAATCGGTAGCAGTTTAATTACTTAGGTACCCTGGGAAGAACACAGATCGAGCTAGAAGCACATAGCACATGAAAGTGCGCCGTGTGAAGCAGACAGTGCGCCGCTGCATATTGTATAAAAATTAATTAATATACATATTATTATACATCTCCAAGCGGAGATATACGGTCCAATTAACACGTGAAATCTCGCATCGATAACTTCGCGCGCCTGATGATCCATCTCTCCGTTAGGCTAGTCCCGGTGCAAGGTTTCATTGCACTGTTTCCAAGGATGCCACATCATCCCATGAGGTGTATTCTCATGAATAAAACAGGGAGTCCCAATGCACAGTTTCATTTCACGATTTTATAGGATGCCCATGACATTTAATTGTGAGGCATGTGATTGGATATGGTTAGATGAAATGAAACTCTATAGCCCCCAATGCAAGTTTCAATAGGTTTCATAGTCTTGGAAACAGTGTATACACAGTTTCATCCTGATGAAACTCCTTCTCTCTCTCACTTCATAACTACCATGCCATGTCATTACATATGCTGATGTGTCACCATATTTAATGTGCATGAAACCTCTATGAAACTTCCACTGGAATTAGCCTTAGTCGTATGGATGCTGCTGATTAACAAGGATTATTATAGTAAAGATACTATATAAAGAAAGGAGATTAGTACAAGTGCTTAGCGCCAGTGCGCCATGTCGCGATCGCTAGTAGAATCGTTGATGCCCAAGATCCCTCGGCATGCCATTGTTTAATTATATAATATAATGCTGGCAGTGGTGATCTAGTACTGGACTAGCTAGTACCAAAGTATACTCCACTAGTGTAGCAAAGTGATGTGGACATGCCATTTTACAAACACTACTACGTTGCGTGGCGCCTGATGATAACGTCAACATTGTATCTGCTGTTAAAATATAATGCCGCCTTTTAGTTGCCGTTGGAGTAATTACTTCCTCCCTTTTTTTACTTATCACGTTTAATTTATCCTAATAATTTAAAATTACCCAAATTTGTAAAACAAAACATACAACAACAACTATACTACCAAACACATGTACTGTCACATATATATATATATTTTGTATTAGTATTGTACATGTTATTATATTTTTCAATAAACTTGACAAGTTGGACTTAGAGCGAAGCAAATGTGACGTGTAAAAAAACAGAGAAAGTACTGTGAACTCACTTGACAACAACGACCCAAATGCCATCTAGCTAATTCTTGATTTTTTTTCCAAAAAAATGGAAGTTTTTTTTCATCTCAAACAATTACATCAAGCTACATATCTTTTGATTATATATTTCATTTTTTCCCTTTTTGATTGGGTGGACAATCTTACCCTCGTAAGAAGCACATTATATACATTACTCATATGATCCAGCTACGTACCTTAGGTTTGCCATGGACGAGGATCATCTTAGAGAGATCATGGAAGAAAAGGATTATTAATCAACAGCCGAACAGAATAATCAAAATTAGACAATAAAATGTGGATTATTTTCCCGGTCTTTTCCATCCATCACTTGATCTTATCACTTAGTAGTAGCTATCTGGTCGCCAGCAGCCAATTAACTGCTCCGATCGTGTCAATTAACCCTTTGGTTTGATCGCTGTTTGGCGTCCTCCTCCGATCAGCTGCTCGCATATGCTTCTCGTCCACAAGGAAGGCGACCAGCCGCAGGTTCAACCACGTCGCCGGCGGCAATGTTACTGTTCACCACCCATGCGTGCATTCTCCCAGCGCCGGCCGGATATGCGTTTCACCAGTGCTTTGGTTGCCTCGCTGTCCAGCGTGTCCTCTTCCACCGGCGTCGATGGCTCCTCCGTTGTTTTGTCTCCCTGTCGTCCGATCCACAAGGACGGCGATCGATCGACGGGCGGCCATGGGCTCCGCCACGTCGTCGATCTCGAAGCAGACATGCATTCCCTTCCCAGCACATGCATGTTTCGGAGGTAGAGAGATACGCTTCTCGTGGCCACCCTTGCTTTGCTTCCTGAGCAAACGCCAAGGAGTGATGGGCTGATGGCTATGTGTGGCGCAGCTCGATCACATCGATTTTTTACTGTGATACTAGCTAGATCATCTCTTAGTTTTACCGTCCGAGGACCGCTGGAGAGAGCTACGTGTCGATGCTTTCATCGTTGTACTTTTGTCGAGGGGCAGAGATTTTGTTGGTGCGGTCCTCGAAAGTTGGCCATTCTCTTGGAGGACACGAATGAATTTTCTTGTGTTTTAGTTTCTTCGCAGAGACGGCGTCCTCTCCGATCCAGCCGCCAAGTTTAATTAGCTTGTCAGTTTCACGAATGGTTGCACATTGTAAATGGCGATGGCACCGGTTTAAGCTTTGCTACGAGTAATTATCAGACAACACAATCAGTTCAAAGAAATACAGAACTGCATCGTATAATCGTATGTGTGTGTGTACACACACACACACACACACAGTGACTATATAGCAGCAGGCAGTAGTAGTAAATGGATCGAGACATGCATATATAATCTGCAAGCTTGCAGCCATATGGGTTATTTCAGTACTGGTCCTGCGCAGATCTGCAGATACGTTTCTCGTGGTCGGCATATGCTGCTCTAGCTTGCGGACGAAACGTCAACAATGTCCCGATTTCCTTGTATTTTTCTTTCTTTCTTTCCTTTTTTTTGCATCCATATATGGTGTTTTCAGTCAGTGGTTCATCAGCTTCATTTTTGTCTGTGTACAAATGGCTTTTTTGTTGATGGACGCTAGCTGCCTTTTCTTTTTGCTCAGATGGTCCTCGTTCCGCAGCCTGACAAATTTCTCATTGGCCGTCGCTCGGCCAATTCTGAAGAATAGTGGTGCATTTGCAAATGACTAAATCACAATGGTTTGAGCCTAGCAGCTAATTAAACGGCATGTATGTACGTACGTATGTACATATGTATGTATATGTATGTATGTATGTACGTACGTACGTACGTACGTATGTACGTATGTCAGTATGTGGTGCTGACAAGGCATAATTAACTTGGAGAAGATATGCAGGCATGTGTCAATAGATTATCTAGATATGTGTCATGTGCTTGGACCTCTGCCGGATTTTTGCTGGGACCCTGCTGTCTCTGTTAGTGGGAGCAGTTCATCTCCTGTCATCCTGATAATAAACAAATTAAAAGCTGCAAACCAAGAGTGCAAGTTAGGCAGACGCATATACAAGATAGATGCTGCGAGCTCTCAGCTCTCGAGCATGGCCACGCAACAGACAAGTAAGCCTATCTACTAGGTAGAAGCGGTCGATAAACAAGCTGTCAAGTAGCCAACTGGTGCACTTGCATGGCTTCACTGCTCCTGCTCTGTCGACGAGCTCATATACTAGTGCACACGACTCCCACTGCGGTCTGGAGGATCTAGGCGCCACGATCCGCCACCGCCGCTCGCCGGAAACGGCCAAGAGCGAGCTTTATGTCCAGATGGCTGACGACGAGGTCTATGGGGATGCAGCATGATGCATGTGATCATCATCAGTCAGCAATCATTAAGAATGATCATGATGTGAGCGCGCCTAATCATGCATCGATCGCCATCACGGTGGCCATATCATCAGACAGAGTCAGAGAGTCCATTAGAGCTAGATGCCGCTTGTGATTCGGCATGAACTAGGGTCCAATCACCCCGTTTTTGTATTGGGCGTCTCCTTGTCATGAAAAGCGAGTGCCCGGCGCTTTTGGACTTCCTCTTCTTCTTCTTCTTCTTCTTTTTTTAATTCTCTCGTCCATTTTCTGTTTAGCATGTAGTATTAGGCAATAATCTCCTTTCGGTTCTCCAGCTTGTTCGCCGGCAGCTTGATCATCTCATCGAGACACATCAACAAATGCACTGTGGTAGTATATCAAGTTGGCCACTGCAAAGATTGAAAGAACAATAATGGCCACTACTCCACGCACTGTCCAGTGCAACTGAATATTTGCCGGTACAGAGAACTCTGCATGAGGAGATGTTCTCCCTTTCGAATTCGTTTCGTCTGTTCAGAGGATCGTTGTAATCGACAGATAGGCCCCCAGCTCCCACCAAGATCAAATTTTCAGGAAAGTAAAGTTGGGATATGAGAATATGAATTATCCTCTTGAATTGTGAAGATACATGATTCCTCGCTCGTGTTTGTCTAGATGTAGGGAATCAGAATTATAATGTGAATTCAGAAAGGTGACAAACTTGTTTTCTGTTACGACGGACACAAGGCACCTCGCCCAAAGTTTGGAACTTGTTTTCTGTTACGACGGAGACAGGAGCCCGATGCCATCGCCGTCGCCCCCTCGTCGGACAGCCGGCCGTCCCGGAGGAAGAGGAGGACGCCGCCCTGGCCCTGGCCCCTGGGTTTGGCCTCGCGAGATCGATGCTGATACCTGGGTTTGTACCGGGAACTCGACTCGACTCGACTCGTCACCGACTCCAACACGTGAACGCGTGGAGTAGTAAATTTTTTTTTTTGAACGAATTGGCACGGGATAGTGCCTATTGCATTGATAAAGTAGGTAGTTACAGATTTTTACATTAGAATTACAGGGTTTCGTTTTCCAGACTCGATTACTCTCTGGATAAGAATTGCGCTAGTGGTCTCGCCCCCGCTAAAATCCATGTGTCTGCTTCTGCCTTGATTTGCGCCTGCAGGGAGGGTGCGGCCATCCCTCGATGTTCGAAAATTCTTCGATTTCGTTCCTTCCAAATTTCCCATATTACCAGTAGGCCCATCGAGCAGGTTCCTTTCCGAGGAGCTTCTGCCCTTGTAGTCATATTGATCCACCACTCAAGAGCGGTGGTAGATGGTGGCCATTCCGAAGGATGCAGGCTGGGTTGCGAGGCCCAACTGGTGACAAAACTCCATATCCGTTTGGTGTATCTGCATTGTGTCAGGAGATGATGAGCAGTCTCTTGTTGTACTTGGCATAGGGGGCAACATGGCGAGTGCGGCGACCCCCTTTCGCGCAAGCCGGTCCGCTGTCCAAACCCGATCCTGTAGTATCAGCCACGCGAAAAATTTGCACTTTGGTGGAGCCCAACATTTCCATATTGTGCTGCTGTGCGGCGCAGAAGTGGATCCGAGGAACTGTGCCTTGTATGCTGATGCCGTTGAGTATTGCCCGTTTGGCGTGAATTTCCAGCGGATTGTGTCTTCATTTTGTGCTTGGAGGCTCACTGTCTGTACCAGTCTCCATAGGGCGATAAATTCTTGTAAATGCTGCATTGTTAGGCCGGCGTGAATGTTTATATCCGTCACCCACCTGTTGTTGTGTAAGGCTTCTGCAAGAGTTTTTTGCTTCCCCTTAGTTATTTTGTATATGTTGGGCGCAATGTCCTTTGGCCGGGCTCCCTTTCCCCACGCTTCGTGCCAGAATTTTGTTTTGCATCCATTCCCCACTGTGATATCTGTGCATGCAGCGAATAAGCGTCGGTCAGAGTCATCGCATGGGGTATCCATTCCGATCCATGTTTTCTCCGGGGACTCCCGCTCATGCCAAAGCCATCGGAGTCGCAATGCTCTAGCGAAGTTTTGGAGGCTTAGGACTCCCAGACCGCCATTTTCCTTTGGTAAGCAGGTTTTGATCCAGTTGACCTTGCATTTGCCCCCTGTTAGCTGAGTGTCTCCCGCCCAGATGAACCTCTTCCTTATTTTGTCTAGTTCTTCCAGGACTTCGCATGGTGGTTTTAAGATAGTTAGCAGATATAGAGGTTGCGCAGAGAGTACAGCTTTGGTAAGGCAGATTTGGCCTGCTTGTGAGATGTTGCGGTTTTGCCACCCAGATAGTTTCTTAGCTGCTTTATCTATAAGGGGTTGGAAGTCTACCTTCCTGAGGCGCCTTATCGCCAGTGGTAGCCCGAGGTATTTTAGTGGGAAGCCGGTGCGAGTGATTGGCCATTCGGATAGGATTTCATCGATGTCTATGTTGGTGCAGCTAATGGGAGCCACTGTCGTCTTTTGTAGATTTGTTTGGAGTCCTGTGGCCTCGCCGAATAAGTGTAGGAGTTTTGTCACATTTGTTACATCTTCCTTTGTTGGTTTTACAAAGATAGCCGCGTCATCAGCGTACATAGAGATGCTAGTGCGCAGCGTGCGTCCGCCCAGTTTTTGAAGTAGCCTCATTTCTGTCGCCGTGTGTATGAGTTGGTACAGTGGATCTATTGCCAGGATGAAGAGGAAAGGAGAGAGGGGGTCTCCTTGCCTTAGTCCTCGCCCATGTACTATTGCGTCGGATGGGGATCCGTTGATTAGGATTTTGGAGGTTGATGTGATTAGGAGTGCCGTGATCCAGTTACGCCATCTTGCAGAGAATCCTCTATGTTGTAGTAGCTCAAGCAGATAGTCCCACCGTACTGAATCAAAGGCCTTTGAGATGTCCAGTTTCATTAGCAGTGTCGGCGTGCCGCGCCTGTGGAACCTTCTCGCCATGTTTCGAACATACAAGAAATTGTCATGGATACTTCGTCCTTTAATGAAGGCACTCTGGCTTGGCGAGATCAATTTGTCCATGTAGGGCTGAAGCCTAGTGGCCAGGACTTTGGTAATGATCTTGGCTATTGCATGTATGAGACTGATCGGCCTGAAGTCGTTGATGCTTTCAGCTCCATCTTTTTTGGGTATCAGCACGATAGCTGCGGTGTTAATTAAATTGAAGTCGTTGCATCTCCCGGCGTGGAAGGCGTTTACTGCTGCTATGATGTCTCCCTTGACGATGTCCCAGCAAGACTTGAAGAACAATCCAGTGAAACCATCTGGGCCTGGCGCTTTCTCTTTGGGCAGGGCAGCTATTGCATTTTGTATTTCTTTCTCTGAAAAAGGGCCGTCAAGTCCGGATAGGTCCACCGCTGGGAATTGCAGTTGTTCCCAGTTGAAGGTTTTGGTGCGGGTTGGAGGGGCGGACATCACGGTGTCGAAGTGGCTTTGGATGATTTGTTGTTTTTGTAGGTGCGTCACAGCCCACTCGTTTCCTCTCCTCAGTCGCTGGATGAAGTTTTTTCGTCTCCTCCCATTTGCCTTGAGATGGAAAAATTTTGTATTCGCGTCACCTTCTCGTAGGTAGGTTATCCTAGAGCACTGTTTTTTTCTCGCTTTCTCTATGGCCGCCCATCCCAACAGTCGTTGTTTTAGTTTGCCCCGGATGGTGTGTTCAGACGCCGTGAGCGTTCTTGTTTCCTCAGCTATATCAAGGCGTAGAATAACTTCTTGTGCCATATGTAGTTTTAGACGAGCATCTGAGACGTGCGTTCGGCTCCATGTCCGAAGTGCGCGGGCTGTGTTATGTAATTTGCAGCCCAGCCTATGGAACGGCTCAGTATGGGTAGTCGGCTTTGACCATTCCTTGTTTACAGTTTCGTGGAATCCTGGCAGTCGTACCCAAAAATTTTCGAAACGGAAAGGAGTCGGTTTGCGAGGTCCTGATTGTTGCGCAAGTATCAACGGGCAGTGGTCTGAGTGCGAGGAAGATATGGCGTGAAGGACGTGATTATCAAATTGTATATCCCAAGGTGCATTGCAGAAAACTCTGTCAATTCGCGTTAGCGTCGGCCGACGTCGTGCATTGCTCCAGGTGAAACGCCTATTTTGTAGGTGAATTTCTTTAAGGCCGCAGAAGTTCAGAGTTGCCCTGAAGGCCCTCATGAGGCTCCGGTTTAGGTTGCGATTGTTCTTGTCTGCTGCACTGTATATTAAGTTGAAGTCGCCTAGTATTAACCATTGGGTGTCGTCGTCAGGCGTTATGGCTCGTAGTTGACGTAGGAAGGTAGGCTTAGCCGAGTGTCGTGCCGGGCCGTATACCGTCGTGAGTTGGAATCGGGCGTTGCTGTGTTTAACTACTGCTGTCGCAGAGATGAAAGAACGACTGGTTTGGATATCCTGCAGGTCAAAAACTCCGTCATCCCAGAGTATTAGTATGCCACCTTTTGTGCCTGTGGCCGCTTGATATGTAAAATTTGCTAAGCGAGGCCCTCCTAGTAGATGTACTAGTGCCGCATCAATATTTTGCAATTTGGTTTCCTGTAGACAAACAATGTGGCATGGTGTAGCCGCTATGGTTTCGCGTACTGTGAGACATCTTGCAGGGGAGTTTAGTCCTCGCACATTCCAACTCATTATTTGAAAATTGTTACTCATTGGGAGCATGTCTGTAGCGCACGAAGGTGGGTTGGTCGGATTGCAGTTGGTGCGACCATTGTATTTTAACTTGTCGAGTAGTAATCCCATGGGCGCGTTGCTTTGTGGTCGTAGTTGCCGTTATTGGGGACTTGCGATCGTCGGCGCATTTTGCAGTAGTGAGAAAAGGCGTCTCTGTTTTAGGTGAGTCGTAGTCGGGGCATAGTGCGTAGTTCAGGGTTTTTGCCCGAAGGTCGCAGCCAGCAGGGCTAGGGTGGAGTCCTCCCCGAAGGTCGCAGCCAGCAGGGTGAGGAGCATAAATATAAGGTACATATAGGTAGCAATGCATGAACTGATAAAGAGACGCTTGGCGTAAGTGCCACGGTAGGGGTTTATGGAGCCACATGTTGCATCTGTTGGAGCTCGTCGACATCAACGCCAGCCATCTGTAAAAGGGCTTCATTTGCTTGATCCGCCACTTCATCATCAAGGTCGAAAAGGGCAGTCATGGCGGCGATAATGTAGTCCGGCAGTGGTCCCTGAAACATGTTAAGAAAGTCCTGCAAAATCTGCTCAATTGGCGTTATGTCATCATTTCCGATGCCTAGTTTTTTGCAAAGGTTCCGCTGCGCACGTTCTACCGCTGGCATAGCCGGTTTTTTAGCTAAACGTGCACTCCGCCGAACTTTGGTCATGTCGAAGGTGCGGCTTCTACGTGTGCGTTGCGGTGGAGTGTGTAGAAGGACCGGTGGTGGCGGGTTTGCGAACAAATTCTCCATTTGGGGCTCTTGCGTAGTTGGTGGCTCAGAGAATTGTGTCTGGGAGAGCGTGGGCCGGTTAGGTGTTATGCTGTTGGCCGGCCTGGTGCGGCGGTGGAGAGTATGGGCACTGGTGTTGTTTGGTGGGCCGCAGTGTTGTGCTCGGTGTCGTGTTGTTGGGCCACAATGGCCATGTCCCCCCGGCGGACCTCCTGTCGCGGCGATGATGGGCTGCCGAAGGGGGCTTCCGGCCTCCCCATCAGCGGCTGTTGGGTCGCCTTGGCGAGTGGGTTGCCCTGGTGAGCTGCCCCACCAGGCGGGCTGCCTTGCTGGGCCGCCCTGCCGGGCGAGCAGTTTCTCTGCTGGGCCATCATGCCAGGTGAGACTCCTTGCTGGGCCGCCTTGCTAGGCGAGTCCCCCCGCTGGGCCGAGGCGTGCTGGATCCGCTGGTCCTCCGCAGTCGCCACGCACAGTGCGTCGAGGGCGCTGTTGACCTCTTCGACCGTCGGAGGGGCCGCCGTCGCCTCCGCCGCCGGTCCCTGCATCAGCGCCGAGCGGAGCGTGTTGAAGACCCGTGGCAGTGGAACTGGGTCGGACCAGACCTTTTCCCCCGTCGCCTCGTCCTCGATGCCGAGCCGGTCCGCCAGCCAGCAAGCCTTGCGGAGGTACTCGTCGGCGCCGGCTTTCCAGAAGCGCTTCCTGGCATCCAAGGTGGAGGGGTCAGTGGAAGGAGGTGCTTCGATTACCTGGTGGTGGATGTAGTTCTTTAGGGTTGTCGCCTGCGCCGCGAAGAGGGCTTGGAGCTGGGATGGAGGTAAGCTGGCGAGTCTCTGATTGTCATCGTCGTGGCGCCGTCCGCTCGGAGGCTCATAGTTGCGCCTTGGGGGGGAGCGCGTGCGGTCACGGCGTGTTGCTCCCGCGCACCCCCAGTAGTCGGATTTGATGTGGCGTCCCTGTCCTGGGTGGGTGTAGTCGTCGCCTTTGGTCGTCATCATCACCGTGACGGGACGGCCAGGTGAATGGCCGGTCGTCGCAACGTTGCCGTGCCGTCTGGCGCTTGGATCGATCATCTCTGTTGCTGTGGGCTTGATGGGTGGAGATGTTGCGCCGCCGTCCGCCATCCTCTGTTTCCGCTACAGCTCTGCCGCTCGGCTCTGTTCTGTGGCCGACCGCCGGGGCGCGCCGCCCCTCGCTGAGGTCAGCTGCAGGGCGCTCCCGCGGTGGTCGAGGTAGTCGCGCCGGATAGCGCGAGCGTGCGTCGGAGGGCGCTCCGTCGATCAGGCCATAGCGCCATTCGTAGCGCCGCCTGATGGGGATGATGCTCTGTGGGTTGTCAATGGCCTGCTGGAGGTCCCGCGCCGCCGCCGAGTAATCCTCCAGAAGGGGCAGGTGTATGAAGACTTCATACCGAGTCCCTTGCTGCCATGGCAGCTGCAAGGGCTCGGCCGAGACTGCGAAGGAGGATGAACTTGCTGCTGGGTTATTAGTGAATGCGAGCCATACCTTCTTCGGGATTTCACTCGGATCGACGGTCCAAGCCCAAAGTTCTATGTGTCTGGAGTCCGCCGGTTGAAGAAGATCAGTGACGATGTGTTGCAGGGCGCACTTGTGGCCGATGACGCGCTCCACGATCTCCGGTGTCCACGCGTGCGCCGGAATCCCGTCGAGGCAGAGTCGGACTCTGTAGAAGATGCGAAATCCCAGTGCGTGGGTGAGGCTTCGCCAGGTGCGGAGGCAGATGTCGATGCCGGCGCCTGTGAATCTGCCTCGCCGTCGCGCCTCCGCCGCATGCTCCGCCTGCTCGAACTTGATGAGGTAAGGCTCGGGCTGGTGGAGAGTGACGGTGACGTCTCCCGGCCGCAGGTGAAGCTCTCTGGTGAGGAGTGCGGCGATATCCCTAGCGCCGGCGGCAGGGGGCAGGTGTATTGCCCACGGGACGAGTGCACAAGCTTCCCAGTCGCGGGCATCGTGCTGAAGGTGGAAGGTGGAGGAGACGAACACGGTCTCAACCTCCGGCCTGGTGTTCGGATCACCGATGGCCATTTTGGGTGCGGCGGCGCTTGGTTGTGCTGATTGGCGGGTGTGGCTTTTTGAGGCGCTGCGGTGTGTATGGTAGTTTGTGCTTTGGTTCGGCGGGTGGCGGTAGTGGGTGGAAGGTCTGGCGCTGGGTGGTGGAGGGCGGCGAGCAGGAGTAGCGTCACTTGGTTTTTCCGGCGGTGTGGAGTTGCGGGGAGGCTCCCGGAGCTCAGATCGGTGAGGTGGCGGCCGCTCTGCTCTGCACTCGCGCTCTCTGTGCCCGAAGCGCCGGCACCGGAAGCAGCGCACCGGGTCGCGGCACTCGGAGGCGAAGTGATTGGGGGCGAGGCAGCGGAAGCAAAGTCCCTGAGTCGCCCGCTTAAAGGCCAGCAGAGCTCGGCTTGATGTCCGTCTTGAAGTGTCACTGCAGCACCGGTCATGTCCGCCGTCGCGTCGCGGCTCCTCGGGTCGCGCTTGCTGCCGCATCCGTCGGCTCTTCACGGTGTGCCAATCCTGGAGATCCGGAATGTGCCGCTGTGCCCCCATTACTCCGCCATACGGAGGTCCAGAGGGCGGAGGCGCTGGTGCGGGGTCTTGAATGCGCCGCGTTGCTGTCGTGTCGCCGGATGTGCTCCGTCTCCCTTGGGTCAGGGGGCTGCCGTCACCGTGGTGGCGTAGATGTACTCGAGCAGTTGGGGTATTGAAGGCTCTTCCGCTGACGACTTCCGCGTAGGACCGTATCCTACTCCGCGCGTTGGGTCTGGGGGCGGCAGGCAGAAGATCTTGAATAGGGGGTCGCGGATCCGGCAAGGTGACCTTCGGATCCGGCGATTCCAGCACCCAATCGACCTCGGTCGGCGGCCGCCGGTGGATCCGCGGCGGTGGCGGTGGGGAGGCATAGGTGAACTGTGCCCAGGCTCGCTGTGAGGTGGGGGATAGGGGTCCGGGCAGGTGGATCTGGGCGCGGTTCGGCTGCACATGGGATCCGTGGAGCTGAGCTTGGGTGGGCGTCGGCAATGGTGGGCGGCGCGACGGTGGTGGAGCGGTGGGGGCTGGTGGGGGGGAAGGGGGAGCGGGGGGGGCTCTCATTGTGGACCGACGGACCATAGTTAGTTCCGGAGTAGTAAATTAAATTAGGAGGTCCTGAGAAAATAGGATGATCGCCAAAGTATATTTTATATGTAAACCTTAGGTAACATGTCTTTTTTTTTTCTTAAAAAAATAGTTACTCTCACATTTTCTTTTTGTATGAACACCATACTGTGATAATTGAAATCGACATCATATGATAGAGTTTTAAAATACGATTTTTTGGAACTCGTATTAAAATCCGGACGAATTCAATGATAATAAACTTGTATGATCTGGTGTACAAACTCTTATACAAGTATAATAATTGTTGGTTTAGGAAGAAAATAATAATTGTTGGTTTAGGAAGAAAAGGAGGGGTCGCAGAGTTACGGGCCCCAAAGCCCACCACACACCATATTGTTTTGTCGATCGATCCAGCCAGCAGCAAGCAGCAGTGAGAGGAGAAAGTTCATGGGCCTCAAGGCCCAGTCTACATTCTACAGCCTAGCGGCCCAACACAGTCTCCGGCACCACCAGAGCGAACACGAGGTGACGCGGCGGCGCGAACCGGCTCCGCTTCACGCGGTTCCCCTCCCCGCAGCCTTCCCGGGGGGAAGCCACCACCGACTCGCTCCCTCCAAACCCCACCACACCCCTCGCCGCCTCCTCCGACGCCGCATTTCACTCCCCGGCACCGCGGGCGGGCTACCCGCTAGGGTTCGGCGCCGCTCCTCCCAGCCGGCGAGGGGTGAGCTCCGGCGGGCCAGCATGGGGTTGGTGCACTACCGGTACCGGAGCGGGGTGCAGACCTTCTCCTTGCCGATTCCCGGCGCCTTCGCCTCCGTCGCCGAGCTCAAGCGGCTGATCGCGGCCACGGGGCGGCACGGGACCGGCCGGACACGGGGCCGCGGCCCGCGGGACGGCATCGCGCTCTGCGACCCCCGTACCGGGGAAGGTGCGTGCGATCTTCTCGTCCCGATTCGAGCGGCCAACACGTACGGGAGTGATCGTGTTGTATAGAATCAATGTAGAGGAGGATGGGGTTTTCTTGATCGGGTCGTGTCGCGAATTGGGGGCCGGCCGGGCATCCATTTCTGTTCGATGCCGAGGTGTTCTCTGCGTTTCCAAGAGGGGAATTTGCTGTACATGTCTTACAACCACTGTAATCTTGATCTGTTCGCATTAGAGTTTCATGATTCAGCTTCTTGGGATGCTAGGTAGTTTTATAATTTTGTTTGGTGAATTACAGTTAGTTCAGTGTGCTCATCTGCTACCATGGTCTTATGCTTGCTTTCCATGATGTTTGCTTGTGGATGCAGAGTACGTTGATGAGAATACCTTGATTCCTCAAAATTCTACAGTGGTGGTCCATCGGGTTGCTGGACATCCGACAGACGCGATTATCACTTCGTACGTACTGTCTCCTCTCCTGACTCCATAACCATCTCAATTTTGCTTGCTACTACTCTGTTTGCGTGGAGGGATTTGTGAGGGTGAATATTTGAGCCAGGCAACTTTGATCAAGGGTGATGCAGGGTGCAGATCATTGCAAAGAGTTCACCTTTGAAACTTGGTGTCTCCCGCAAATCATTACCTTCATGCAGACAAATTCACATTTAAAGTGTATATGTTTCCGGTTCAGTCAAAGATGATTTTATAGTTCTGTAGTGGTAGTGATAAATCAGCATGCATAATAGAAATAATTGCAATGTTTTGTTGTCCTTACAAGGTCTGGTTAAAATGGCAGAGAGTTTTCAAGGCCTTTTGGGAGTACTCTTAATCTTGCCCCCCGGGCGGATGATAGTGCTGCTGTTCTATAAAGTCTTTTGGATCTTCTTTACCAAACTAAAAATTTGTATCAAGGGAAATCTTGTGTAGGCGATAACATACTAAAAATTATCTGTATTTTTGTGTAACTGAGCTTGTATTTATATTTCAGGCCCATAGTCTTAGAGAATGATGGGATGGCATCCAACAAGCCAGTTACTGAATCAACATTGAAATCAAGTGGATTTACTGAAGCTGATGATGAAGAGGCAGCATCAATGAGAACTGTGATTGATGCAGCTGAGATTAAGTGGTAAGATATATATACCGCTGTACCCTTTTGTGGCAGTAGCCTGGAAAACTCAAACAATTTCCTTATGTATATACCTGCTGTAATATTGATTGATTTGCCTTCTTATGTAGGGGAGTTTCTTCATCTGGAGGTGGATATGATGGCGGAGGTGGACAGTTGGGCCACCGTTATGGTAATATATAGTTTTAGCATCTACTTCGACACTGCCTTGACATTTACTAATCATTAAGCGCAGCACTCCTGATCTACTGTTCAGTGTTGATGGTATGCTATAGTTAGATAATATTCATGCTAAATTATGATCATTCAACTGAGAACTGTATTTACAAGTGCCTTAAGAGTTTGTTCACAATTTTTCATTATATTTAAGAAATTTCCATGCCTTCTCTGACTCTGAATATTTATTTGAAGGTCGTCCGTTGGAAGGAGAGGCACCGCCTCCTGGCTATGTCTGCCGCATTTGTCATATTCCTGGACATTTCATTTGGCATTGCCCATCAGAGAGCAAGCCACCTCCACCTGGCTATATCTGCCACAAATGTGGAGTCCCAGGGCACTTTATTCATTCTTGCCCAAATTATGGCGACACGAAATATGATTCCAGAAGAACCAGTTCACTGATTCCCATAATATCTAGCTCTGATAATGGCATCCCAGCAGAACTTGCCCGGGCCATGTCTAGCAGTGTCAGTGATAGCTTGCCAGCAGAACTCCACTGCCCACTATGCAAGAAGGTTATGACAGACGCAATGTTGACAAGCAAGTGCTGTTATGATAGTTTCTGTGATAAATGTAAGTGGTGCAAATTTAGTAAAATGGATTGCATGTGTATCCTTGAAATCTTAATTGTTAGTCATTGCAATATGTCTGTGTTCAGAATTTAGTGGTGTTAGTAGCTCAAATATGGGTATATCGAAGGTACTTCAATTTCATACTGCATGAAAAATAACCCCAACCAGCCTATTTGTTTTTCTGTCATCAGGCATCCGGGACTACATTATTGCGCAATCAAATTGCATTTGTGGTGTCGAAATACTTGTAGATGACCTAATTCCCAATCATACTCTTAGAAGTACAATCTCAAGCATGTTGTCATCAAGGGGTGGTGGCATTTCAAGTGGTACAGGGAATCTTGCAAGCTCCATTAGCAGCAATTTAGATGGCAAATCTATCAGCTTCTCCGCTTCAGCTGTGTTAAAAGGGGACAACAAGCAACATATGGACAGTGCGCCATCAATTGCTGCTGAAGGCAGTCTCCTGATAACTGTGTGCAAGAATCCAGTAGGTCATCATGAGAAATTGAAACATTCTGATCTCCAGAGTAAAACTGAAGAGACCGAAAAAGCATCAGTGAAGAAGACCATAGCAGTGGCAGGTGCCATGGAAACCGCTCCAGAACTAAGACGTCAGAAACGGTTGCCACCTGATGGGGTAGTAATAGTTTCAGGGAACCTTCAGCGAAAAGTGGTTAAGAGTAAGTCATCAAAGAAGCAAAAGAAGGCTGGCACAACTGGAAAGGGTGACACCAACTGTGATGATTATGATTGCAACATTCCATTTGAGCCATCATGCTACAACTCTTCATTTGGACTTGGAGGACTGCCTTGGGGAGCTGATCCTTACAGCATGTACTTTATGTCTAATATGGCTTCCAGCGGCTACCCTATGGGCCTGTATAATGTCAATGGTATCAGTAACTTACCACTGCACGCTCCTGGAATGCAAGGCTACCCAGCAAGCTATTACAGGTATGTAGAGTTGCAGGTTTATATCGAGTTAAAATATAGATCCACAATGAACTGATAATCACAAGATTATGCTGATTGTACGAATTTTTTTTTGTCCCTGGAGACATATTTAGTAGATTCTCAGTTCCTCACCTTGCAATTCATTGTCCATATCTTAACTCTGAATTGCTACACTGACCATTTCTAACTATTGATTTCTGCAGCAGTGGATTCCAGCCCACAGTTTTCCAGGATCATGAAGCTTCTGCACACGCAAGTCTGTCCAACAGCCACAAGGGAGCAGGTCCACAATCTCCAAAACCAGAGGGTTATCATTCCCGCGCCTCGACTCAGAAAGGAGGATCCAGGAGTGGGGGCAGATCGGTTCCAGAGATGCGGGACAGCAGCACCGAGTCCCATGACTACTATGAGGAGTATCACAATCGGAAAAAGGTCGGAACTCATCCTGCTAGCAGCAGTCCAAGGGACAGCGGTCAGCGTACTGTGGACAGTAGTAGCTTTGAGTCCCATGACTACCGTGAGGAGTTTCATAGCCGGAAGAAGGTGGGAGCGCATCCTGCTAGGAGTCCAAGGGACGGTGGTCAGCACAGACGTGCCCTGGACGACGGTGGTAGCTTTGCGTCCCATGACTACGATGAGGAGTTCCATGGTAGGAGGAAGGAGCGAGCGCGTTCTAGGAGTCGGAAATCCAGCTCCAGGCACTCGTACAGGAGGCGTGCGTACGAGGGATCGACTTGGAGCAACGAGGAGAGCAACTTGAAGCAAAGATGGTAGGGCAGGTCAGAAGAAGTTGTTCTGTTATTTTATATACTTAGTGACGTGCCGTGATTGAACCTCCTGTGCTCGCGGATGGGTATGCGTGATTTTGTATACTTAAATGATCAGAATGATGTTTTCATATGGAGTTTAAACAAAAGCAATTGCTTTATGGTAAGCTCTAAGTATGCAGATTTAATGAGAACCTCCATCTAAATACTGTTCCTGGAAGTTAAAAATTCCTTTGAAGATACAAGTGTTTAAAGGGGTTATTTTAACGAAAGATAATTTGGTGAAGAGAAATTGGCAAGGGTGTACTAAGTGTTTTTTCTGTAATTGGGAAGAGACGATCCAGCATCTTTTTTTTTATTGTCATTTGGCTAGATCGATGTGGAATGCTGTTTACATCTCGTTTGGTATTCAACCTCCCTCAAATATAAAGAATCTATTTGGGTCTTGGTTTAGAAATGCTTCTATCAAGATTAGAAACCTGATTCTAATTGGTGCTGCGGTGCTCTGTTGGGCAATATGGTTGACTATGAATGATGTGGTGATTAAGAAGTCCAAATCTAACTCATGCAATTAATCTTCAGGGGAACATATTGGACAAGATGCTAGTCGCTGCTATCTATAAAGGAAGAGAAGATCACCTTGAATGAGAATTGTCAGAAGTTGGAGATCACAATCATGGAGATTTTCAACAAAGTTTGGGTGGCTGTCCAGGAATAGGATCAGTGCCAGTGCCTAGTTTCTGCTACTTTTGAACTATATTTGTGTTGCCTTGTAGCTTTCGGTGGTCTAAGTACTGCTTTTGTTTTCTTTGGACTGTAATCATTCACTTGTGAATGTGATATTATTCCTTTATTTAAAAAAAAAGCACCAGACAAACACAATCATGCGCCATCGAACGAACTCATGCATGCATGGTTCCAGCGTGCAACTCATGGAAGATGGATGATGCATCATGCATGCATGGAGCCATGGACACTTGCTATATATGACTTGTAGCAACGGATGCATGCTTAATAAAAGCACTACCATGCTATCATATTATCATACATGTACTCCAATGCCTTGGATACCATTCAAAGTGTTACAAGAAGTAGAGAGCAACTTGAACTTCACTGTCAGCAGGGTCTTAACTCTTAAGGAGTCGTCGTGTATTCCTTGGATCTCTGAAGCATTGGAGGGAACCAAGACACTGCTGTGTTTGCATTGTGTAGCTGTGTTCATTCTTAGTAACTTGGCGAGGCATATTACTGCATAGTCTCGTGCTTCATCGTCAGCCAATGGGACGTGCGCAGCAATCGCATGCTTCATCGTCAGCCAATGGGACGTGCGCAGCAATCGCGAAGGCTTCGCCAACGCTCAAGGGGAAGAGTGGTGCAGTTCTGTCGTCAGCCATGACACCCAACTTCCAACCTGTTGCCCGCTCTACATCGCGCAGATGTAGAGAACGACGTTGGCGACGCTTTTACACGGTGGTTGGCAACGCTGTGATATTGAAGGCCGCTCTGCAACAACAATCACACCAAGCGGTAGACTAATTGTGTTCTGTGGCCGCCTAGGACAAACGACCAGTGGCTTGAGAGCAGGATTATAGCCAGCTTCTTCCTTCTCGCGATATCAATATCTAATGACTATTTGATTTCAGAATTCAATCGTACAATTCAGTTCACTTCTTGATGGTTGTCATCGACGCTGCACAAAAATTATTGTACATAAAATTCTGCATTTCGATGTCGCCAATTCTTGGCTGCCCAAATGTCTAAGACTCAGTTCGTATTTCGTAGCCACTGCTACATACACGACGAGCTAGTGGACGATGATAAATCTTTTCGTTCCAGGATGGCAAAAACTGAAGCATGTACAGTACTAAAATTTTAGCATGCAAATTTTCAGGATGCGGCTAAAAATGAACCAGGCTAAACTTTTATATGTTTGTGAGCAAAAAAGTAATTAAGAGTTGAGCTGGATTGTAGAAGAGTACCAGAGCCATGTTCCATTGGATTGGATATATGAACACTTGTTGGATGACTTGCACCCACGGATGCATCGTGAAAATGAAGACTTCATGATGGGTAATAACATTTCTTTAGAGCTCACACGACATTGGCACCCGCCAAATAAAAAACTGATGCATTGTGAAAAGAGCTCATGATCGATGAATGATGTATGAACACTTGATGGATGACTTGCAACCAACGGATGCATGCATGCTTAGAAAAATGTTATATATAAATGCTGATATGCTTCCATGCCTTTGGATTGCAAGGAATAGCGTAACATGTGCTTCTCTTTCAGATATATACATGTAGGGCAGGAAACTTTGAAGTATGGGAGGAAACCAAAGTACCCAGTCGACCATCTTTCCTTCCAGTCTTCGTTCACCGTTTCCTACTCCATCTCAGATGCTGGTCGCATGCTCAGCTCAATGGCATGTCTCATATTTAATCCCTGGCTCCTGTTGTCACCTGTTTCTTACTCCCCGCTTCAAAAACAACTTGGATTTCACTGCCAACTTGCCAAGGTCTAGAGTGGTGTATACTGGCCATGGAACTCTGAATCATTGGAGGGAACCAAAACACTCTGCTGCGTTTGACTTGTGTTGCTGAGTTCACTCTCAGTAACTCGGTGAGGCATATGACTACATTGTCTCACGCTTCATCGTCGGCCAATGGGACGTGCGCAGCAATCCCGGAGACCGCTGGTGGTTCTCGTCGTCGACGCTAGCGTGGTTCCGTCGTCGGCCATGACGCCGAACTGCCTGGCTTTTGGTGCAACCTGTTGGCGACTCTACATCGCGGGCAAGGAGAATGGGCGTTCCCGATGCTTTTAAATTATAAGGCGCGGTGGGTATGCTGATACTCAGTGTCGCATATATAGATACATACAAACACTTGTGAACCTAGAAATGTCAAAATAACTTATAATTTGGGATGGAGGGAGTACAAAATATCAACGAGCAAACCTCTCTCTTCATTTATATACTTGTATTTTAAAATATTATATACAAGAAGGGATATGATTTTATATGGTGCCCTAAATGTTATACATTTACTATGCATTTAAAATATTTTATGCATACTTGCATTTCACTTCTCATTGCTTCATTCCGTATATTTTCTTTATACACTTCCATATCCTGCAGATTAAATAAAAAAAAACAGTGGTATAAGATCTAAAAAAATGTAAACACCACAAATTTACATGCTGAAATTACAAAAAAAAGTGTCCAATTGGAGATAAAAGTAAAGGTTTTTTTCTCTTAATGAAACTTACCAAGAAGCTTATGACGGGCTCAAGCACTCCCGGATATCCTTTCTTTCAGTTTGAAAAAAAAATGCTGTTAGTTTAGTAACTTCTTGGAACTCAGAACCCATGAAAGGTCAAAGATTTAATTGTCAAACAACTCAATACTGATGTAATAGACGAAGGGTGCTTGATGACGTGTCTCTGTGCCGCAAGAAAGTACTTCTTGTCTATATTACACAAGATGTTTTACAAGACAGAGAATTCTTGAACAAACTACAGTACGAGGCAATGCAAGAGTCAAGAATCCATTTTGTGTCTATAAATGAAACAAAGACTCGTATTAGATGGTAGAATTAATCTTATCGCTAGCTGTAATTTGCATGTACCGAATAGAATCTAGTACTTGATGTGATCATAAACAAGAGAAAAGGCACCAACCTGATGTGCTCACTGAAACACCGACCATGTCGCTTCCCTGAATCTCTTGTTTCAGTTTATCAAGAACCGACGTTATCAGAACTATTTATTGAAAAAAAAGCAAGATCTATAGACCACACGGACAGAACTGCAACGCACCGAACCACCGATCGATCCAGCGACAGTGAAATGCAGAGGCCGGCACCGGGGCTGGGGAAGAAGGCATGCGGTCATTGCGGCATTGGGACTGCACCAGATACATTAAAAGAAATAGCGATTGCTGGGAGCACCGGCGCTGGGGACGACGCCTGCGGGAGATGCATGTTGGAGTGCCGGCGCAGGGGGTAGCGACGGCGACGGGCGGCGCCATGTCAAGCAGCAGAGCGGCAGAGTGACGCTCTGTTGCGAGCCAAAAGCATGGCGGCCGCCTCCGCTGTGGGCTGTGGCACGTTCTAATTCTCAGCTTAGTCAGGCCAGGCACCATGACATTTTGGCCGCTGCCGCGCCCACCGCTCGCGTGCGAGACTGATCCTCCAGCGGCGGCGGCACCAGTACGTGCCGCCGAGCGCGGCCACACGCCTCGCCCGGTCCGCCCCGGCGAGGTCCGCATATACTCCGCCGACCACATGGAGCGACGAGTACTCAGTCCTTCTCCTCCGGCGATTTGATCGCCGCCGCCGGCGACGCGGAACGCAGAGCGGCAGCGGCGTGCCCGTGGTGGATGGTAAACGAAACCCCGTCAGTGGGGGACGGTATTTCGTTTACCGTCCGGGCTTGGGGCCTCTGCAGCCGTTGGATCCAAAGACTGCGGCCCTGATACGACGACCTGACGACTAGGCTCTCTTGGCCAAGAGAAGGCCCGTCTACCTGAGCTAATGAGCCCGACCTTTTTAGAGGCCCGCTGAACGGATTTGGCCCGTCAGCGAGGCAGCAAGTCCAAGCGCCGCCGGCGAGCTTGAACAGCGAGCGGTGGCGGCGGCGGCGGCGGCACAAACTTGGGATGGATTCTGAGGCCGAGCATCAGGCATGATCCTTGATCTGATCGATCTTCAGAAATTCAGTCATACACTTCACTTCACTTGTACTCGAGTATCCGACCCATACCCAGGTCGTTTCCCTTCATCTCATATGATTGATCTCTCCATAAGTTTAAGCATGAGCATGCACAATGCATTGCCACATTTTCCAGTCAAGATCAGATCAGTGGAATGTGGAAGCACAACCTAGACAAGAATATGGGACATCCTGCAGGAGTGCTATACTTGAGTCAACGCAACTATACTTCACTTATACTTCCATCTCCTTATGCCTTGCGTGGTGTTTGACTATGGCTTCCATTGGGCATCTATTTTTTTTTCTGTCATTCATCTAACTGGAAAGAAGGTCCCAGTACACAGATAGCAGCTTGCTGCAGATAATCATGTAGAATGAAGTTGGCACTCATACTGTGGCAGCTGGCTGATATATTACCATTCAATAAGGAAAACTGGAAAAGAATCAATTCACTGCAAACATAAGCAGAATGCAAAATAGCACAAAGAAAGAATTTTTTACTACTAACCAGGTATCACAATGTCACCAAGGCCAAGCATAGAGAATGGCCGTGCAGCATCTGCAGTTGGAAACAGAAGCTGTGGAAAACAAAGCAGAGCCAGATTAGTTAACGATGAAATGGAACCAACCAACAACGGTATTAACAAAGACAGCTCACTAACAACGAGCACTGACCTTTATCGGAGCATCAAAACATTTAGCCACACTGACCATAACTGGAGTGAAGAACACCCAGAAAATGTCATACACAAAAAGTCCAGCCTGAAAATGAATTCACATATGAATGTCAAGAAATGAATAGAGAATGAGACAGTGGCACTATGTTGAAACAAACGGCAGAAATCAATTCAGCGAAAACTGATGAAATTGCTGTAGCTATTATTTTCAGAAACAGTGCAGTAAAAAATGCAAGGTCTCGATTACTTCAGAACTATTATAAACCAGTATAAGGTTCCATATTTCAATATTCATGAAACAATGTGATCATAAATCAAAGCTTGCTAATATTACGAGAAAACTATTTTTTTCATAATTCAAGAGGTATGGCAGAGTGCATACTAAAAAGTCAAAGCATAAAAGTTAACTCGCCAATATGTCACCACAGCTAGGACAGATATTGCAGTAAAAAGTCATTTTGGTCAAAGAGGAGAGGCGAGGGGGGAGAACACTAAAAGTATGGTCTGAAATCTGACTCTATGATACACTAGTAAAGATTAGAAAATATATCGAACATGTTAAGAGGATAGGGATACAATTATGACCACAATTATCTTTGACTGAAATTATGACCGCAGTTAGAAACAGTACAAATTTAAATCCATATACAGCACAGCAAGCAGTACTTTCAGTTTCTGTAGTGCATAACAGATAGTTCCTTTGGTAGGCCAAAAACAAACCCCAAGTTACATTAGGCCCTGATGATTCAGATTTATTATTCATATATAACACACTTCCGTTGTGAAAAAAAAAACATGATAGTGCAGAGATGATAAAATAAGAACATGTTTATAACTGCAATGATGAGGATGTGTTCTTAGAAGTTATACCAGAAAATAGAAATATCAAATATATGTGTTCAAACCAATGCAAAAAGTCGGTGAAAAAAACTTACCAACAGAATGGCCCCAGTTTTAAATGATCCCAAGGATAACATCTCGATCCCCTACAAAATTGAAGTGTTAAGACTCTGGTGAAGTAAAACTGGTGATGACAACAATCAAATTCAGGAAGGTTTTACCCCATAATCTTTAGTAATGCATATTAATGTTAAATCATAGAAACAAACCTGAATACAGAAAGCGATTCCCAGAACATTATTCGCTAGCCAATGCTTCTTAGACGCATACCACATGCAAAAGAAAATCCCGGGACTGAAGCAACAATCTGTGACTTTGTGAACTCCACCGAGAGTGCTGAAATAAGCAATTCATGGACTTAAACCATCTTCAAGAATAAAGATTGTAAAGGGAGGCAACTGGCACATGATACATCTATTTCACAAAGAAAAATGAAGCTTCTATATCCATATGAAATGCTGTCAACAAGAATGTATTTCCATGTCAGTATTTTTTTTTTCTAATTACACATAAAAATGGCCGTATCTGGATGGAGCAACATCATTTTGTTTGTAGGTTGAAAACATCAATTGTGAAAAGTTCAAAATCGTTCAGGCCACACAATAAGTTCGTGTATCGACTCTCAGCCACCACATTTTTTTTATTTCAATTACAGCAGTATTGAAGATACAATCAAATAGCACAACAGGATATCTTTAAAAACATAGATGCAGTAACATCTCAAGATCTGCACAACTGGACCAACAAGAATGAACATCAAAGAGAGTTGAGGATCATACAGTGGATAAGTGGAGCCCGCCAAACAATGAGATTATCATTCCATTCTTTTGGAAGAAAACACTTTATAGAAGGAAGCAATGTTGCTCTGCATGACAAGGGAACGAATGCATTCATTAGCTCATAAGTACAGTACTAAGTGTACACATGTCTACAAAAGATATTCCAAGAAAATTTGGACTTACGAGAGAGCAACAATGCCAAGAATGAAGAAGTAAGCAGTGAGCACAGCATTGACCAAGTCTTTTGAAAGAAACTTGAATAGAAGGAACAATGACAAAAGCATAGCACTTCCCACTAAGGGGAAACGCATAGCATGCTCCTTGGACATTGTCTCCTGCATAATAAAAAATGCACAAAAAACGAGTATTTGTGAACAAGTATAAAATGATTATAAAATTGACGACTTTATTAGAAGATAAAAAAGATACCTTCGGGTGTATTGGAAATAAGATACTGAAAAACTGAGATCTTCTCGTGTATTGGAAACAAGAGATTGCAATCTTCTAACGCATTGAAAAGGATATTTGTTTTGAGTAGACGTTGCCAGCCATACCGTCAAACGTGCTTGCTTGGTTCACAATGTGCGCTTTATTTTATTTTTGTTCATCATAGCAACAACATACATGAATGTCTTGTTGCAAGCACACGTTCTACTGTAGAAATATACATGGCACCCAAAACACGAGTCACGAGATTTTAAATCAAGTTTGGAGTTCCCTGCATTTTTGCAGTTGCACCTTCAGGTTTTACATAGCCAAAACTCAACCACCATAAAGTCACAAAAAAGGGAAAACATACACGTAGTTGCAGCACAGGCAATGCCACACTGTACATGCCTTGTTTCTGTAATTTCGTTTACACCAAGTCATGAACTCGTTTGGTATTTCCATTTGTTGTTGATCAGATCAATATCCAGCCAGCAGGTGCAGCAACTCAAGTTCGCCATGCGGCCGACGTCTCCTGATCAACGTTCTCTTCCCACCATGTAGCATTCTGCATCACAGAAACTCTAGTAAAACTGATGCTTTGAAGAAATTAAGTTATGCAAGATGGCACTTTGAATTTCAAAGTTCGAAATTGCAATGGAGCGTATTCGTCCTATCAACTATTGACTGGGATGAGATCTGAACCTTGTATCCTCTTCTGAGAAATTCAAGTGAGCTTCCTTCTTCTTCTTGTAAACCGATAACCCTCAACAGTTCTTCTTTGGCCTAAAGACAAGATGTTGAATGGCAGACGCAACAAGCTCGAACGAAGTTAGTATTTTTTTCTTACTTTTTTCAAACACACACGAGAGCAGGAAAAGGTAAACTAAATTCATTCAAGTAACTTATGGTCTGACCTGTCCTAAAGTGAACCGAGCTGCACTCTCTGCAACACATGCATAAGAACCATCAGCCTGCTTCAGCATAACCTGCCAAGGGCCTGAACAAACAGAAACTTTGTAGGTCAGTAGCTGATGATGCATTTATTCAGTTCGGTCTTCTATTGCAAACCCAGCACGGCAGGTCTATGTTTCAAACCATAAATTTTTCAAGTGAAGAAATCTAAATAAGCCAAAATGTTCTCCAAGATTACCTGGGTATTGGCGGAATACAGCGCCACTGTAATTGACTATGTACGGAGTAACTGCAATTGTCTACACGGTAAAGAAGGGAAACTAGTCACAGATGGTACAGGATGCCAGAAACACAAAGGACATCGCTAGGAGCCGAGGTGGATAGAAGTAAAACAAATTAATACCTTGGAGTAGTCACGCTGCCTGATATAAAATACTGGGGTGAACTGAGAAAGAAACCGGTAATGTAAATCTTTTGGGGGGAATCCCAGAAGCCCCAAGTCAGATCTGGAGGATGAATTACATAAGCCGCTGCCTCATAATGCACTAAAAAGTTTTAGAATCAACAAGTTACTGAATGGAATATATGACACATACCGCAAAGTATCTAATTCAAGGTTAAATAGAAGGGCGGGAACAGATGTGGCGAACTTCTCCTGAAATTAGCAAAAGCACAAAGAAGGAATCAACCGTATGTGATAACACATAGATGCACATTGCCAAGGAAAGAAGCATATCGTATCCTAGACATACCACATACTTCTCTATAGAAGCAAGGTCACGTGTGCTGCTATTGATGAATATATATAATGATGGTGGTTCATCAGATTTCCATCGATCTGTATCCACACCAGAGAACTAGTTATGACTAACTTATTAGGGGATGTTTATATGAGAATTATGATAGGGTCCAAACTGACTGATTGTTCTTCTATGATGGAAATTGAACTTATGCTCTGATGATAGCATCATAATGAATATCAATAATCCGCCTATGCTTGATTCATATGCATAAAGCTGATGCACACATTCACTAATCACTAATCAGTAACCCTTTTATTTTCTTTTTTGAAGCTGTGATAATTCATTAACATGAAAAGGCTTGCCATTAAAAATAAACATTTTAGCATGTATGCTGCTCCTCTATAAAAGAAGGCTACCATGCCGCAGAGTGGTATGAACTCTTTGACATAATAAAATGAACCACAATTTCATGTTAGACTTGAGGTCGCATAGTTATTGCTTTCAAAATGTATTTGGATCAAGATAATTTACCTTCGTTGTCATCTGAAAAGTCAAAATCCAGTGTATTTCTTATTGATTTGAAGAAGCTGTTGACAGGGTCGGTGGGCACATCATCCAGGGAACTGACAGTTACACCCTCAATCTAAAGAAAGCGGAAACAGAAATCAGAGCATTTAAATGACATGCTACTATAAGCAAGCTCCTACCAAAGTTTCAGGAAAGCACAAACAGAAAAACTGTTTTTTTCCACCCTCTAATAAAGATATTGTTCCATGACGCATTGTTTACCGTGTCTATAGCTGTCTTGAACAACTGTGAGGCCCTGCGCTTTTCAGGTTGATCAGGAAACACCTGAAATCAACTAGAAGAGAGTAAATAAGCATGGCTTTGCACATCTGATGTGTATCTGCATCAGGAATGGCGTATGAAGCTTGAACTTACTATACAGGATCTGGTCCCCTTGAGCTCTTTAAGCTTCCTTGCAACAACAAGAGCAAGCTGGACGTTAGCATCAATGAACTCATCCGAGGAGCCCTGCACAAGTTAAGGTAGGATGGTCACAAACAGTAGTTCATAATACCACATATATGTAGTACTGTAATAGCAGAAATCGACATGATCTGTTCAGGAAAAAAGAAGTGGCGAAAACTAGTAGCAAATCAGTATTGTTGACATGAATCTCTAATTCGATATAATCAATCATTGTGCCTCAGGAGTACAGAAAATTCGAGAATCCAGAAAATTCATAGTGCGGCAACAATTGGTGTCAAAACTAGTAAGAACAGACGATGCAGGATGAGCACAATGTGATGAGTAGGTGTAATAACCTTGTAAGAAGAGATGCTGCTTGGCAGAGGCCTTTACATCGTCTCAATTCAGAAGCAGAGACACCCACGAACAAGGCGTGAAACAACAAGGAAATCAGCGGTAAGAAGAGAATGCAGGCGATGGGGACAGCGACGGAACAAAGCGAAGAGCGCGCACGCGCGGGGTGAGCTTACGGGAACTCGATCTCGAGGCGGGTCTTGCCGTCGTCGATGGCGCAGGCGAGGGAGCGCGCGGCGTCGGAGACGAGCACGTCGTAGGAGCGCGGCTTGTACACGGACACCCCGGCCCTGAGCGCCTCCACGTCCCCGGTGCCGGTCCCCGTCCCCGCCTCCGCGCGCGGGGAGACGGCGAGGCGGCGGGGCCGGAGCCGCCGCGAGGAGGACGAGGAGTAGGCGGTGGCCGGCAGGCGAGGCGGAGAGGGAGAGGAGGCGGCGGAGGGCGCGCGCGGCAGGCGGAAGTGGCGGGCGTAGAGAGAGAGAGCCGTGGGCGCCGGGGCGGCCATGGCCGTGCGGCGAGGGAGGAGTGGAGGAGAGGAGACGACGAGTGACGACACAGGCCGCTGGCGCGAGACTCCGACTAGGCCAATCGAGTCCTGCTGTATTTGTGAACAATGATTATAAAATTGACAACTTTATTAGAAGATAAAAAAGATACCTTCGGGTGTATTGGAAATAAGATACTGACTTACTGAGATCTTCTGGTGTATTGGAAATAAGAGGTTGCAATCTTCTAATGCATTGAAAAGGATATTTGTTTTGAGTAATTGCCAAGTTGTCTCAATGGAAAAAGTCGAAGAGTGAATTTTGAGGAGATAAAAATTCGTCAGAAGGATATTGTGCATTCCATCGTAACTGAATGTGAGATTTTAAACACATCAACATTGACAATTCTGCAACACAACGTTGGTGAGCTTCACTACCAAGGCAGGCGCTCGTACAGCCCTCACAGCTAGTGCCAAATGCCATCGTCAACACAGCGTTGCCATGTCATAGCTGTCAAAAATCAAACCAACAGACTAAAGTAAGCCATTTTGGCACAGAATGAAGTTTGTTTAAATTGATTTTGTAAAGCCATTTTTGTTGGTTGGGGTAGATTTTTATATTAGGTGTAAATCAGTCACAGTTATCTCAATATATTTATGCAAATGAGTTATGACATAAGAAGTGGTAGTTGAAAAAAAATAAGGCTGGACAACTAAGGCAAGCCCTGGGGCATGATAATCATGTATTTTCGTTATATATATCACCTCTGTCCAATAATTTTTCTTTATGCATTAAGTCTAGGAGTTGAATGACACCCACTCTATGCATGACATCCTTGTTGTTTATAAGATATCTTTGCCACATGTTTAAAAAGATATTAACGACTTACTGCTTAGCAATGTTATAGAACCGGTAGAAGTCGAGTGATTTCTCGTCACTCGCTAAACATAGGTTCAAGTGTATTATCTCTCTTTTAAAGTACACAAAATGATAAAATAGAGACAAGGCGGAAATATATAGGTTATAGCAACAGGTTGGGTCCTATGTGCTAAGCCATAGGTTGGGACCTATGTGCTGATTAGTCTCGTCTGTGTTATTTGAGGACCGTCAGTTGTAGGCCCTCTGATCAAGCTTTGGAACGTACTAATCACATGTTGTATTATGGGGCCAGTAAACCGATGTTTTTACCCAAGCACATAGTGGTAGATAGTCTAGTTTACTTGTTCATTGTTTTTTCTCTTTTCTGGCTTAACAGTTGCCATCAACGCATCTGAACAAGAAACACCACCATTTCACGTTTCGGTGTCACCAACAAACACGCTGATGCCATGCAAAACGAGCTCATGATTCTGGTGTGTACTCATGATGGATGAATGGTGAAGAAAACTTGTTGGATGACCTGCACCAACAAATGCATGCTTACAAGGCTATTATATATACTCCCAAAGTCTTGAATGTCACTGAGTAACATGTATTTGTCTTGCAAGCAGCTGTGCACATTAGCCAGAGAACTCTAAAGTGTTGGAGGAAACCAAATTACTATGGTGAGTCTTTACTTGTGCAGCCAAATGCATCCCCGTACGCTTCGGCTTGATCAAGTGTTCGGGCTAATTTAAAATGACATCATAACACACTGACAGTTGTGTGGGACTCCATTGTTAGGAGATGAGCTCCATGTATCTTAATGTCTTCATGTTTACTTTTCATTTTAGTATAGTAGTGTGAGAGGGATAGGTGAATCTTTCTTTCTTATGTAACAGACTTTTCCTGTAATTTGGAACCTCTAATTCTCTTAAATGCAAGGCAGTGCTCCTGCCAATGTTTTAAAAAAATGCATCCCCCTAACTCGGCAAGCTTGATGGCCATCTTCCGCCCGTTTAAATCATTTTTTCACAATACTCTACTCTCAGCAAACCTGTTTAGCCAACAAACACTTCTACATATGATAGTACATGTCATTATGGCGGGTGCCTTTTATTGTATCTAAGGTTGCATTAAACAACGGCATGAAGCCCATGGTATCTAATTGGTGCCAGCGGGTATGATGAATTTCTGGTCTCACGGCCGGACGAACAAACTGGAGGAGAAACCCGCCATTAAGCATTTACTCCTGCTTGTATGGTTTGGTTAAGTTGTAGAGACTTGAACCTGGAAGTCTGAAGATGCCGGTTCTTACGGACAGGAGAGATCCATACTCACATTTCCGAGGTGCTCTGATATAACAGCATAATTTTCATAGGATAATGTTAAATGTTACAACCTTGCATCGAAAATGAAGATTTGATGAGCGCAAGTATGGATTCACATTTTCTTTTCAGAAACTGAGCCTTGCATGTGGCGTTTTCTTGTTTCCCGTCATAAAAAAGAAAATAAAAATAACACGAGAAATTGAAATTGATTTAAGAACATTAGAATTTTGTGTGAATCATTATATTTCACGGTCCGTGTACTCTCATGATTTTTACATGAATTGGCAGCATAATTTCTAATAGCTAGGGTAAAATACCAAAACACGAAAAAATGAAATCGATTTCAAGATTGGTCGACTTTTCTGTGAATCATGTGTTTCTTCTCAGCGTGGTCTCATGATTTTCGACAAGCTAAACTTTACAGGTGATCTTTTCTTAATTCGTGTCATAAAAAAGAAAAATAAAGATAACGCGATAAAATGGAATTAATTTCAAGATCGGTTGACTTTTGTGCGAACCATTTACATGCACAGATGTGCCATGCGTTTCTTCTTCTCAGTAACTGGTGATCTTCTGATCGCTCGAGGGATTCCTTGCTGCGTGTACACACAACACTAGACCACCAGTTCACGATTGCCATTAGCGCCGTCCTAGGCGACGTGAACGCAAGACAGGGTGATCATGGCTCATAAGGAGGGTAAGGGTCAGGGATGTTAGTTGTAGACCTACCCACGTTGACGACGAAAAATCCTTTTATTCAAGGGTGGCAACTAGCTAGCAAAGCCCGACGAGGCTTATTACTAAAGCATCCGTGTGCATACCATCAGTTAATCACTTAATCTCATTCTCAATTTCCTTCAGGTCACATGACGTTGGCGCCCGGTAAAATGAAACATTGATGCATCGTGAAAAGAGCTCATGGTTCTGGAATGCACTCATGGTAGATGAATGATATGGATGAGCAGTTTGTTGGATTACTTGCATGAACTGCTTACAAGAGTATTTTTATATATAAAAACAAACAAACACTCCCATGCCTTGGATGCCATTCAAAATGTTACCAAACATATGTAGAGTAACCTGCGTTTCTCTTTCAAGCAGCTAGTCATGAAGTACTGGAGGAAACCAAATTACAAGCTTTCACTTGTGTAGCCGAATGCATCCACGACAGTTCGACGAGTCATATCAGCATACCCTTCCTTACCCTGCCATATTGCAATATTTCTCTCACCGTCTGCTACAAAATTTAGGGCCAGCAAACACTTCTATATGAGATGGCACGAGCCATAACAGTGGGTGTGGTTACTCTATCAAAGCTTGCACTAAACGCTGGAATGGGGCCCATGTTCATAGTTCTTGCTGACTTGATGGATGGCATGATCAATAACATGATCAAGTTTGCTACCAAGCTGGATCTGGATAAGAGCGCATGTGTGATGTGGTGGTGCGGCACCAAAGTGCGGTGGTCGTTGTCAACGAAGCCATCAATCATTGTTTTTTTAAAAAAAATGTCGGATTCAAGAACTTCTGTATCTGTCTGACATTGTTCATCTTCACTATACATTACAACCAGCTACACATGCAACTAGATAATGCAATCTTCTATATTATTACTAATCAGAGACTCGTTTTGGAGCCTCCGTGTTAATACTCATGAGATGTGCCATTAAAAAAAGAGATAAATCCTTGAAATTCACATAAAAATAAAATAAAAAATATGAACACGTTTATACATGTATAGTGGTATAAGTTTAGCCGCTTCTTCGTTTTGTTTGCTTCATGTCTCACACGACATTGCTGGCACGAAGCAAACATAACACTGATGACTAATAGGAGAACATTGTAAAGTGAACTCGCGATCCGGAGTGCACTCATGATAGATGAATGATGCATGAACAGTTGTTGGACGACTTGCAGCAACAGTTACATGCTTGCAATCTAGATCAATACCAAAGACTGCCATATATACTCTCATGCCTTTGTTGCCGTTCAAATGTTACATGGGTAGTATAGTATTAAGAGTAACTTGTGTGCAGGATCTTTTTTTTTTTTGGCAACTTGTAAGAACTATGAACATGGGTGTTTTCTTATTTGTGTCATAAAAAAGAAAATAAAGATAAAGAGGAAAGCGAAGTTAATTTCAAGATCGGCTCAGGCTCAGGCTTCATGCATGTCACACAACATTGGTACCAGGCAAAAAAAAAACACTGATCAGTGATGCATTGCGAAAGGAACTCATGATCTGGAGGGCAATCATGATAGATGAATGATCTGAACAGTTATTGGATGACTTGCAACAACGGTTACATGCTTGCAAGCTAGATCAATATCAAAGACTATCGTATATAATCCCATGCCATGGATGCCATTCAATTGTTATATGGGTAGTGTTATGAGTAACTTGTGTTCATCTTCCAAGGATCTCATCCACATAGAGCAGGGGAACACTGAAGTATTGGAGGAAATCAAAATATCATGCTGAGCGATGGCTTGTTTAGTCGTGTGCTGGTAACACGTCGAAGCATGCAGATAGCCGTACTCTCCTCGGGGCGTCGCAGCCAGCGCCGTGGATCCCCCGGCCAAACGCGCCACCGCATCCACGCGATCGCCGCCGGCGCCGTCTACACCACGGGCCGCCTCCTCGCCGGCTGTGGTCCACGGGGCAGCCACCGCATCGTTGACCAGGGGCGGTACATCTAGCAACATATCTCTTACAATGCCGTCTGCTCCTGATTTCTCTGCTCCATTGAATGTTGAATGTCTGCAATGCCGATGTGATGCAAGAAGCAAGACGAGACTGAAGGAGATCTTCGGGAACCTGTGCTGCTGTGCATGACAGTCTGAACCCTGCTGTTTGAACTTTGAAGAGGCGAGCTCTCGCCAAATCTGACAGACAACAGAGCTTCATCGTCTTCAGAGTGTTATCAGCATCTTTATCTGAACTCATTGCAGAGTTTCAGGTAGAATACCTTCAGGTTTTAACATTCATGATAGCCCTTGTACTTAACTAGAGGTTGCACCACAACCTCTGTTGACCACATGGCACAAATTTCATTGACGAATGCAATGCTTCGGGCAAGAAAAAAAAACATTTTCTGTTAACAAAATAACAAGCCTTGGAGGTGAAGGCGCACATGGAGGCTCGCCGGAGAGCAGAGCGGTGAAGGGGGCCGAGTGAGTCTCTGCTTCGTCTCTCCCTTGGCATTGCATCTGATGCCCGGTAGAGTCACAGATCTCTAACTGACGTTCAGGTAGATCTCTGCTTCGTTTTTATCTGAACTGATAGCATAGTTTCAGGTAGAATAACTTCAGGTTTTTCATCCATGATAGCCGTTGTATATGACTAGATGTTACACCACAATCTCTCGTGGCCACATTTCATTGGCGAACCCAATGCTTGGAGCAGAATAGTAACATTTTCTGCTAACCACAAAATAACAAGCCTTTGCAGTCGGTGCTAACTTATTTCGTCATGAATGGTTGCAATCTTCAGGCCTTGCCTGACACTGACAGCAGGTTGATGAACCCTACTGTCTGATGACATCCAAGCCTGACAGACCCCAAAATTGATCGCTGTATAGACTCCAAATCTTCATGCTTCAGGCTTGAATTAATTCAGTCCATCCCATCGGCGCTTTAATTTGCCTGCAACACATCAGCGACGGTTCAAACATACAAAACCCAAAATGACTTGGAACTTTGTTTCTGAAGTATTATCAGATCTCTCTCTAAGAAAGTGAAGGAGATTAAAAAAATGAGAGAGAAAAAAGATTGCCCAGCGCATGTGTCATGCGCCTGCAAGTAACAGATCCTGGTGGCGATGAACTTGCTGGGGTATTTGCTTGGTGTGCATGCCGCACACAAGACCACCAGCCACACGAGGAGGAGCATGTTCCTCGTGCTCCGGGTGTGCCGCCATGAGGGGCACATCGCTCACTTGCTGGGACCCACATTTGAGTGCATTAGTGCCACCTTGGCTCGCCAGTACGGGACTAATTAACTGAATCATATGCATTCGTTCGTTCGTTAAGGAAGGGTTAATTAAGCACTATATGGACCCATTTCTGCCGTGAAATGAGTCGGCCCACAGCCCACGCCCATCTCTCTGCTGCTTGTTTGCTGAGGCCGAGACGAGGCCCGGCGGCCGTCGTCGCTGGCTCCTCCGGCCTCCGCTGCTCGTCGCCGCCGACTGTGACACTCGCCGGAGGACGCGACGACATGACCGAGGCCCGTACCATGTACGCTCCTCTGTAGTAGTATATGGTACGGGCACGAGCTGCATGCGTGGGATGTTAATGTAACTACAAAGCAGGCCATTTTTTTTTATTTTGTTTGAAATGAAAGGAGAAACAATGGCTCTTGGAGCATTCCAGGGGGCGGCATGCATGCAGCTCATCGATCGGATGCTCCGATGATTGATACTCCCTTGGTTTCAAATTATTAGTTGTTTTTCACGTTGATAATATATATTTTACACGTCGATAATGCATTGCATTATTTCCCTCTCTCTATATATATCTTTCATATGTAATGTATATGAGCTTCCAAACAAAATAACATATTACTTTTCTCACAACCTGAGCCTCGATGATACTACTGCCAATTGTCGCAATCGATTTTATTTAGACTACTCGGTTGCGCTGCTTGCGACTTGCGACTCGCGACTCGCTGTAGCTGCAGCTGCAGGAGCCAACAAGGCAACAAACTAACGCTATAGTAATTGTAAATTGCTGGCTGGCCAGCAGCAGCCACAAGTATAGCACAAATTCTCTTCTGGTGAGGAGATCGATCCATCGTCCATGTGTGTGGTAACAGCAAAGGAATCTCATACGGGGCGTTTGTTTCCTACGGCTAAACTTTAACCCCTATCACATCGGATGTTTGATACTAATTAGTAGTATTAAATATAGGCTAATTACAAAACCAATTGCACAGATGGAGGCTAATTCGCGAGATGAATCTATTAAGCCTAATTAACCCATGATTTGACAATGTGGTGCTACAGTAACCATTTGCTAATGATGGATTAATTAGGCTTAATAGATTCATCTGGTGAATTAGCCCATGACTTCTGCAATTAGTTTTATAATTAGCTCATGTTTAATCCTTCTAATTAGTATCCAAACCTTCGATGTGACAAGTGCTAAACTTTAGCCGAGTCACGCCCATATATTATAAGGCCCCGTCTGGTTCTTTAGGAACTTCTAAAATTTCCGTCACATCAAATGTTTAGATATTAATTAGGAGTATTAAACATAAACTAATTACAAAACTAATTGCACAGATGGAGGCTAATTTGCGAGACGAATCTATTAAGCCTAATTAGTCCATGATTTGACAATGTGGTGCTATAGTAAACATTTGCTAACGATGGATTAATTAGGCTTAATAGATTTGTCTCGGGAATTAGCCTCCATCTGTGTAATTAATTTTATAATTAGTTTCATGTTTAATTATTTCAATTAACCTTCAAATATTTGATGTGATATAAATTTTAGTTCGAACAAGTATCGTTCCCTGCGAGTATCGATCCGGATTTCCCTGTCAGAAATCTGCCGTACCAGGACCAAACACAGCCCCCAGTAATCTGCCGTACCAGGACCAAACATCGTTTTGTATCTGCTGCTGGACACATTGTTCTCTTGTCCTCTTGCTTTGTATCGAAAACAACAACGCGATTGAATTGACACGATGCATGCGACTTCTTGACATGACACGTACTGTGGCCTCGCCCATGTATTCCCTCCCCTGACCGGAAAAAAAATATTTCGATCTTTTGTTTATTGCATATCGAATATTCGGAGGTTAATTAGAATAACTAAATATGAGTTATTATAAAACTAATTACACAGATGGAGGCTAATTCGCGAGACAAATCTATTAAGCCTAATTAATTCATCGTTAGCATATATTTACTGTAGCATCACATTGTCAACTCATGGACTAATTAGGTTTAATAGATTCGTCTTGCAAATTAGCCCCCATCTGTGCAATTAATTTTATAATTAATCTATATTTAATACTCCTAATTAGTATCTAAACATTCGATGTGATAGGAACTTTAGGAGGGACTAAAGAAGCAAACGAACCTAATTAATATATATATATATATATATATATATATATATATGTATGTATGTATGTATGTATGTATGTATACACACACACGACTGCATGAGCTGAGATGAGAGATGAGCCACGAGATGCTTCTCTCAAAGTCGTTGCAGCAGGTTGGACAGTGCTGCGCATATGCATGGACACGTCATGCATGCACATTCATCATGTCCTCGACCGATAGATGATGAGGTCGCTGCTACCTCCATCAGTCCATCGGTGTTGCTTGCTTAGATGTTTCACCGTCTCCATCTCTCCGTTTCCTGATGTAGGATGAATGAAGTTTTGGATTGGAACGCAACACGGATCATGACTGTGTGCACTGATGTAGGATGACTTTGACTTTCTTACCGCAATGCAATGCAAAGCAACCCTGGTCAAGTCAACCAACTGTCGTTACTAGCACAGCACGCACGCACGCAGTTCCTGTAGCAACAAGAAACCAAAATATCATTGTTTGGACAAATAAGTTTGATGAAAGCTAGGGCACGTTTGGTTAACGGCCACCATGCGCCACGCCTAAACTGCGGCACGCCACGTCCACCTGGCCTGCTGTTTGGTAGGTGAGCAAGCTTCGGCGCACCACAACAATTCAGTTCACTCGCAGTTAAAAAAACTCGCCGCAACTGCGGCGTCGAAAATCGGCGCCAAATCTTCGGCGGCGGCGCCGTAACTGCGGTGTGGCAGACAACGGCTGGGAACCAAGCAGGCTGCTAGTCTACTTGTTGTTCGGAAAAAAAAAAGTTAGTTTACTTCCTTTCATTTCATTTCATTTATCTCTTGATATTTGGCGAAAAATGAAATAATCAATCGAATTACAATTTACAAGGGAGAAGGATAAGGCCGTGGACGACCCTTGGTGCCGGCGTCCGTTTCCTCGCCGGCCGGATCGGATGGCGACGTTAGCGATGAGATCGTCCTCTCTGCTCTCCGAGAATGAACAACTGGCAGCAACGAGCCAAATGCTAAGGTTGCTTCATTCGGAACAACCAATAATGTTATCTTTACAGCCAATAACAAAGCAACGTCATCGATCATGTGGTGCATAAAATATTAGATTTTGCTTAGCGGATCGGAACAGGATAAGAAAAGAAGAAGATAACAGAGGGGTGGTGTTTCTTGCCTACGAAAATGACGTGTGTTGTCTACTCTGTACGAACATGGGCGAGGACCCTCTAACAACTCGATCTTTTTGTGATGCTTGGTTGATCATTGTAGTAGGAGCAAAGCATAGTTCACAAGACGAGGAGGGGCGTTGACCAATTTGATGTATATATATAGGAATCACTAGTAGAAAACTGAGTATTAGTTCCGGTTGGAAATGTGCAAATCTCTCGAAAAACTATTCGGGATAAAACAATCGAGACAAAAGGGGGTGTCTTTTATACCGGGTCCCTCAACCGGGACTAAAGATACCAACCGGGACTAAATGGGCTGCCACGCCAGGCGCGGTACAGGCCCCCTTTTATCCCGATTAGTAATATCAACTGGGATAAATGGTTTTGCAAAAAAAAAATTGCAAAATAAATAAATCCCCGAGGGGTCCCAGAGAGGCCCCCCACAAGTCACGTGAAATATGCACGTGCGCGGTTCGTGGGATTTGAACCTACGATCTCAAGCCTCGCGCATAGCTTTCTTGCCATCCCACCTACACACCACATCTAACTATATAGGGGATCCAATCCTTTTATACTAACTCGTGGGAGACCCTTTTATCCCGGTTTGTAAGGGTCTTTTATCCCGGTTGGTATTACAAACCGGGATAAAAGGGTCCGAAGAATTTAGTTCTGCTCCAGCCACACGTGGGGGACCCTTTTATCCCGGTTGGAAACACCAATCGGGATAAAAGACCCCCTTTTATCGCGGTTGGTATTACAAACCGTGATAAAAGGGTCCGAAGAATTTAGTTCTGCCCCAGCCACACGTGGGGACCCTTTTATCCCGGTTGGTATTACAAACCGGGATAAAAGGGTATGAGGGTTTTAGTTCTTTTTCAGCCACCCGTGAGGGACCCTTTTATCCCGGTTGGAGTTTCCAACCGGGATAAAAGACCCCATTTTATCCCGGTTGGTGTCGTGAGCTTTAATCCCGAGTGGTAACACCAACCGGGATTAAAAGGGTGACCTTTAGTCCGGGTTATTCTTACCACACGAGATAAAAGAGTCCCCCATAGGTAGCTGATTTTTTCACCCAGGACTAAAGGGTCCCCCATGGGTGGCTGATTTTTGACCGGGACAAAAGGTGACTTTTAGTTCCGGTTGTAAATACCAACTGGGAGTAAAGCTCCGCGCACCCCTTTTATACCGAGCCTATTTTAAACCGGGATTAAAGGGGGCGCATCAAAAGTCAGTTCTCTACTAATGAATATGCTCTCGGCGGCAGTTAAGCTAATAATGATTCTTCACCCTTTTTATAAGTCAGCTCCACCCGAGACAATGTTTTATCCCCATTATGTTGCCTTACATCCATGTTGGATTAATTGCATCCTAAGTCTTGCATCCCTCTCTTTCCAATTTGGCTTGGTTTATGATGTCTTATATGACCATTTCAAATTTAAATGGTTGAGATAATGTACTATTTCTAAATTTATCCACCTCATTCGAAAAGATAGAAAAAATAGATTACATTTTTTTCAATTATTTATTTAATATAAAATATTGTTCAAAATATCTTGGGCCCCACAACCACTCTCATCAATAAAAGCGTGCATCCCGCTTTTCTCTATGAGTTGGTTTACCAAGAAGAAGAAGAGACGGTATACTCTCTCGCATCTTTTCTACCACGTATTGTGATATTACAAAGATAAAAGAGCTCGCTGACTCGTCATCGTTGGGGGGATGTCTAAAGTCTTGCGCCCTTTCCAATTAGATGTCTTGATCATCTCAAATTCACTGTTTTTAATTCTTTCAACTCTCATTTTTCCCATTAGACTCGATAATACTCTAACGAGTGCTCCTGATGCCGCCCACAATCCTAGTATTGTGGCTAGTGGCAGAGTTTTATAGTTGGTTTGGTCATGTCTACCTGGCACATACCAAAAAAAAATAAAATTATTCATACACACCCAAATTGTTAGGCCCACCACTCTACCTGAGAGATGAGATATCGACGTGTTGATAATTTTGAGCTCTAAAAACAAGTAGTCATCTCCTAATTTTCTATTGCATCATCTAGAACACAAGGAATTCAAAGCTCCAAACTTATTTAAATCCAGCATCGTACTTGCATTGCTGGGTGTAGCATGCGTGTGTGGCGCACTCCTCCATGGCTTGGACCAGGGTAACGCCGCCGGCGCCAACCGCCAACTCCGGCTGCTCTCCGTATGCTCATCTCCGTGAACGCCGTCCAGGTTCAACGAACGCCGTGTCCTCCGTCCCCCAGCCGTCGACGGACTAGGTGCACCAGACATCGGAGGCACCTCCTTGGAAGGCCCCACCTTCAGTGACAAAGTCTACCGTGAACCGGGTCTTCTTTCTACCACGCGGACCCCCTCCTCTTCTCCCCAGCCTCGCCTGCATAAAGCCGCCACCCCTCCAGCGGCTTCCCACTCCAACAACAGCCGCCGGTTCCAGAAAACCCCCTCTCCTCCCCCCGCAGCAAGGATTCCTGCGCCAAATCCGTAGGTTTTCCTCTTGCTATCCCCGCCAATTGGTGGAGAAACCGATTGTGCTATCTATTTAGGACTAAAGATTTATCCTTTTTTTCCTTGGATTTTTCAGCTGCGTGACCCAATGGGAGAGGCCTCGTCGCCGTCGATCGCCAAGGATGTCACCGAGGTGAGCACCCACCCCGTCCATTTCCGCTCGATTTCCGCCGGCTTCTTGTGGGCGGGGATTTGGCTGGTGTTTGTGTGTGGCCCGTCCGTAAAAACTGAATCTTTTGTGATGCGCAGTTGATCGGGAACACGCCGCTGGTGTACCTCAACAAGGTGACCAATGGGTGCGTCGGCCGCGTCGCCGCCAAGCTCGAGTCCATGGAGCCCTGCTCCAGCGTCAAGGATAGGTGGGCTCTTCTCTTCTTCTTCAAAGCTTTCTCACTCCTTATCCTTTTTACTGTACAACGGGTGATGGATTATGTGAAACAGATCGGTTCTTTCTGCTGACTGAAGTTTTTTTTTTTGTCGCGACTTCAGATCGATGGTTTACTTGAGTAGAATTTCAAGTTTTTCCTTATCATTTGAGTATATTTCTGTCAATTAGGTGCTTTGTGGTTGTAAGGCTTTGTTCTTCCTTTACCTTCAGGACCTTCAGCTAAAAACTCACGCTGTGTGTCGTTGTTTTTGTGCAGGATTGGCTACAGCATGATCACCGACGCAGAGGAGAAGGGCCTCATCACTCCAGGCACGGTGGGTGACTGAACCTTTTGGAATATTTCCTTTGTTGTTCCAAGGGAAATAACTTGTTTTCTTGATTTGCACAGTGTTCATTGCCTTAGCTCAGACATGTATGTTGGATAGGAATACTAATTCTTATACCATCAAATCCAGAAGCATGTGCTCCTCCATTTTTCATTTTGACAGATCTAGTCTGCATAAGAAAGTCATCTAATGTGCTGGTCTGCATGTTCCATATCTGGTGGTTGTTATTTTGTGAAGTAGACTATGGGATTAATATATTCTGCATTCTTTCGTGCCTAGTAGTATCTGAATGGAGCAGATGCTTAAGTTAAAAGTATTTTCTCTGATCTGTAATGTGGTGAAGGCACAATAAATAAATTGGTGTCACTAGTCTTCAACCGTTATATAGTGCAGCGTTTACATCATTAACATAGTGCTTTGGTCAGTATATATTTAAGCACAAGAAAAAAGCTTTACAGATCATCTTAGATGAGGGCAAAGCAGTTTTTATTTCTCTCCATTCGAATGCATGATTATAAGTTCATAATGTACAGTTGTTGGATGGCTCCCTCCCCATCCTATGGCTCCCTCCCCATCCTACAATAGCGTAGCTGTCCTAGTCCTCGATGGAGAATCCCATTAGCATTATTCTGCAGCTGAAATGTCCTAATGATTATTGCTTGTGCCTAACCTGGCCTTGTTAATTCCATCTTACACATAGCATTTTCAATTGATCCAGCACTAAACTGAAGCCATTTGTTTGGCTTCGATGGTGCTAGTATCAGCTACTGAAGTGTCTATCTAATTTTGACCATTTATAAGATTAAAAATAGTTGTTTCCTTGTTTTAGAAATAGTTTAACTGAATCTCCATAGCGGCAAGGGAATTCAATTATGGGGTTGTCATGACTTTCAGTGAACTTCTTTTAAATCTATATTCGTATAAATTCCAGAATGTTAATATTGGATTTACTAATATTTTGCTTTCCATGTAAATTGTTGCCAGAGTGTGCTGATTGAACCAACTAGCGGCAATACAGGAATTGGACTTGCCTTTATGGCTGCTGCCAAGGGTTACAAACTTATACTCACGATGCCTGCTTCCATGAGCATGGAGAGGAGAATCATATTGAAGGCTTTTGGTGCTGAACTGGTCCTTACTGACCCACTCCTGGGAATGAAAGGAGCTGTCAAAAAGGCGGAAGAGATTCAAGCAAAGACACCCAACTCATACATCCTTCAACAATTTGAAAATCCTGCTAACCCAAAGGTGCAGCATAATATAGCATTTATATTTGGGGAAGATGCTGTTGCTCTTATTGATATCTACTTTCTGATATCTCATGCTGAAATATGTTATGCAGATTCATTATGAGACCACGGGGCCTGAAATCTGGAAAGCTACAGCAGGAAAAATTGACGGCCTTGTATCTGGTATTGGGACAGGAGGAACCATAACTGGAACTGGCCGATACCTCAGGGAGCAAAATCCTAATGTCAAGGTAAGTATGCATGGCAGTTTTAGCTTATATAATAATTGCATTTGTTTCCTTTATGAAACAAAGTATCTGATTTTATTTGTTTATCTTTATGTTAGCTCTATGGTGTGGAGCCAGTAGAGAGTGCTATTTTAAATGGTGGAAAACCTGGTAAAGTTTGCATCTTGAATATATTCCTCTGTTCCAAAGAACATAGTTTTATTATCATTTTTGAGTTATAAGTGTTACACTGCTAATAGTACTCTGCTTTTAAGTTTCCCACAATTACCATTATCTGAGGAAAAATCCATAAGAGTTTCCCTTTTATCATTTGCATTGGTTAGGACTTGGTCATGTGAAATATTTTTTGTAAATGGAGATTTAAAAGGTGCTATTTGGATAGATGTGTTTGAAATAATTATCAGATGGCTAATAGGTGATGTGAACTTGTAAGGAAGCTTATGTTTTGGTTCAACAATACAAGTAAAGATAACCTTGGAACCATTTTGCACTAACAAAATATTCTTGATGCTGCTTGTTTTGGACTCATTTAGATTAAATGCCCATAATGCAGGGCCACACAAGATTCAAGGAATTGGAGCTGGTTTTATTCCTGGGGTCTTGGATGTCGACCTCATTGATGAAACTCTGCAAGTATGTTCTCCTCTATTAAATTGGATCGTAGAAAGGACATATTAACTCTGATCTCAAGTATTTAAGTCCATTTGAGATTGTTGATTCAACCTTTTTAGCTTTGATTATCAATATCTAAAGAAAGAACCATATAGATTGGTATCACTTTATAAGATTGGTGCTGCTAGATTCATCACGAAAAACATTTTCAGAATATGCAACCATTTCTACTTGAAACGATATATTTTGATATAATTAATCAAGTGTTAAATTGGAGACCATGTTAATGTCGTTAGAGACCTATTTCTGGGATCAGATGAAATGCGTAAACAAGCACACTATTTTTTTACTCATTTTGGTTACAGTACCCTACTCCTCCCCCAACCCCAACCATTAACAGAAGTTTGTGGTTGATCCACATTTTCACGCACTCGTGTGTCTTTTAATTCACCTTCTACCATGGCATCACCTTTTTGTGCCTTCAATTGTTTCCCAGGTTTCAAGCGATGAAGCTATTGAGACTGCAAAGGCTCTTGCATTGAAAGAAGGGTTGCTGGTAAGTCTTTTGTCTGAAATTTACTTATTATAATTCAGAACTAGTGCTCTCATTGTTTCTTTGAGCCTCTCTACTTCTGGATCATTAAGATGGTGTTTGCATGCCTTGGCCATTGATGATGTCAATTTTTGTAGGTTGGAATCTCTTCTGGTGCAGCTGCGGCTGCAGCCATTACGCTTGCTAAGAGGCCTGAAAATGCCGGAAAGCTATTTGTTGTAAGTGTTACATCTCCTCCCCATGAATTTCTAGCACTTGTAGGTTTACAGCTCTTTCAATTGCATGGGTCAGTTATGGAAATTTATCTGATCATTAATGAAACACAAATGAACACATCTACTCTACATTTGAACATTATTGCCCTATAGGAAGACAAACAAAATTTGCCCATGCAACATATGTACTTCTCAATTCGTGTGGCAGACAAATGAAATATGAAACTAAAATGCTTCAATAATTGAAGGGAAGATTTTACTTGCAGCAGTTTAGATAGTGTCCCATTACTATGGACTGTGGTTCACATTTGCATCCTATGGTGAGCATCCTAGTCTTGAAATATTATTTCAAAATCTTGACGTTATTTCCTATATGTAGGTCGTGTTCCCAAGCTTTGGTGAGCGCTACCTCTCGTCGGTGCTTTTCCAGTCCATCAAGAAGGAAGCGGAGAGCATGGTGGTCGAGCCCTAGAGCACACAATTCCAGCAGCTATTTTGAGAGAGGGTCTCCATTTTCACTGAAATAAAGATTCGGTGCCTCTTACTTTTGCTAATTAAAGCATACATCTGTCTGTCGATGTCCAGTTCAGTGTGGCCATGTTCATTGAAGAATAACATCGTTTGAGACTTCTGTTTACAGTTGGACATTCTCCCTGTTCTGTATATCGCATCAGCCAGTGTGAAATAAAGCGTTACAGTGTGTTTCATGCCTGAATCCTTGTTTGTAGATTTCTTGTGGAAATCCTGCAACAATGAAGTCGTCTAAGACGTGCCAAATTGTTGAATTAGTTGAAAATTTTCATCCCAGAATTGCATTGAAGAATACACAGTACTGAAGGACATTGATGTGCTTAGTCCTTGCTGCAGCAGCAGTAACAGGTTAAAAACGGCCAAGAGTGCCCAACAAAGTCAAAAAGGTGTATGTAATGCTGCAGGGCTATGCTCATGCGTTGCAGAGTCACTACTGTACTGCCTGCACTGTAGTCTGTAGGCAGTGCCAGAACAGAGTACGTACAGCCATCAACATGAGCGTTGCAGCACCAGTTACTGCAACCATGTTCTTGCAGCCACAGAGACTTGACCAAAGCAAGTCGTCAGAACGTATCGTTGGTGCCCTGGACCTGGAGTTGGAGTAGCAATAGCATGCCCACCGTCAAAAATGCAAGCTAGGGTTTTGTTTGGTGCTTGTACGGACAGTCCTAGTCCCTAGCTTCAATTCATCACCGGGGTGATGACGATGCTTTGTTGGCATGGTACTTTATGTCTCATAAGCCATTGTTGCAATTGACCTAAAAGACATGCCTTCCATGCGCAGCAAAAAAGGTGAAAAGGCACCTATCATAATGAGTGAACAGGATGAACTTGTCTCTGCTATCTAACCCCAAAAGCAGCGTAATAAACAGATATCTTTGTGTTCTGAACCTGCTGGGACTTACACTTGCAAGCCATTGGTTCAAAGCATTGAACTACACCTGAAGGTCAGGCCATTCATATGGGACGAGATTGCGCTAGGCAATGTACATTCCCAAATCTAGCAGGAACTTATGGGCTTCCAAAACACAGTTATATTTACATTTAACTTCAGCTACCAAAAATGATATGGAGCATACACAGCACAAGGCTTCAACTACCAGGTCTATGATGTGCCTTGCAGTTCATGCTTCTCTTCTCTAGCAAGACTTCTGCACAAGATATGACATACTAGGGGTAACCATTCCCAAGCATGGATCTGATGCAAGAAAACAATTTGAGAGGCTGCTCAATTTCATCCTTGCAAACAATCCAGAGAGGGCCAAGAAACATAGCACAATTCAGGATAATATCGCAGCAACCACCAGATGGTATCGAATCCAACATCTAAAACACCTAACAAATTGGTTTCTCAACCAGGACACTGCTAGAGCTAATAAAGAGGCCTACTAACCAGACTCTGCTCTCATCTTCTGAGCACCAACTAAACTACAATCTAAGAGACCTACGCTTCCAATGCGACAGATTGAGGAGAAATTCTTGGCCATTGTTCACTCCTTGTATGCAATGGCCTGCCGCATCTGCATGACCTTCTTGTGAGAGTTGGAGTGCAAGCAACTAACAAAAGTTGGGCTGTTGGCAGGTCTATACTCCGGCAGCAGCCTGCCGGACTTGTACCTCACACCGCAGGCATTGCATAGGGTCTTTGGACCCAACGGACCGCTCCTCCACTGTGGGGTCTTGGAGGACATGCAATGGGTGCACCTCTTCTCTGCCTGCTCCGATGAAAGCTCCTTACTCACATATGTCTTCTTGATCATCTTCTTCTTCTTATCTAGCCGTTTTCCTGGCTCTTGTTCTTTCTTGGTTTCTTGGCTATAATGCTCCTCAGAAATGGTGGCGAACCTGTTCTCTGGCTTAAGCCTCAGGCCACACGCATTGCACAGCATCTGAATCCCTGATGGACCATTCCTCCATCTCGGTGTTTCGCAGGACAAACAATTGCTACACCTCTTCACCAGCCGCTCTTGTCGGGGCACCAATGCACCCTTTTCACACTTCTCTTCCTCCTGTTCTTGTTCTTGTTGCTGGCAAACTTCTTGGTCTTTGTCTTTCTTGGGTAGTATCAGCTCACTCTCAGCCATCCAATGTTTCTGATCAATTAGGAGTAGCGGAGGCTCAACATACAATGGGATGATATACTGTTGATCATCGTCGTTGCCCATAACAGAGGCCAGGCTCCTTCTCTTTCTCCTGCCATTGGAAGGCGGAGGTGGTGGTAACTTCGGTTTTCCAGCACCTTGGTTTGCCATTGTAGGAGCAGGTCTTGCGAAGACAGGATTTGTGTAGGATGTTGAGCTAGAAAAACAGTCCTCTACATAGCCAGAGAGCCACTCTAGGTTGCTCTCATCACTCTCCTGAAAAGTAAAAAATAGCATGGAGTGGAAACAGTTAGTAAGAATGCAGTGGTCAGAATTACTATCTATAGATAATAGTCATTCCAGAATTCAACGTTACATAGCTTTAAAGTAACTTCAATTTTACAAAGTTCTGGTTCTATATTGTTGGCTTGGCGCAAGCAAAAATCTGATGGGATAGATAAACACATGAGGAGAATTTCTAGTTATAGAACATATAAACAAGTGTAAAATGCTCAGCTAGGGATTATTCCTATATATGGCTTCCAGACAGAAGAATTGAAATATTGAGTTATCATTTTCTCCTCTCCAACACATTTCTGATGAAAAAACTAACATAGATCAAATTCTTGTAGCTGATATCATGAATGAAGTATTTAGCATTAGGAGCATCTAGGGATTAATGGAAAACAAATTTGCAGAACAAGCTATTTGAACAGAGAAGTCCTGCACTTACAATTGTGGCTGTGCCATGAACAGAAACAACTATGGCAGTTTCTCAGTTATTACAATCTAATTAAGTACTACAGTTGGCACACAATACAATGAATAGCCGTAAATGCTAGAAACAGACTGGACTAAATGAAAACCTCAAACCGTGTTTTGTAAACAGAAAAATGTGATGAATTCTGAAATGGGGGAGCAGGAAAGAAAGAAAAAAAAGGTATCTCCTTAATTCTACAACTTCAGAATTCCACCCAAAAGTGAATAATTCTCAAAGAAACCACTGTCATTGTCTCCAGTGGTAAAGTTTCCACTCGAATTGACACATAACCAAAATATCGCCATCGCAATCTCGCATAAGCATCATAGCACAGGGACTAAAGAGTTTTAAACAATGGTTGCACTTGAGCAACGACCATGACAGGAGGGAAGGAACATATGCACATCAACAATAAAAGTCACAACAGCAACATCACACATTTGCCCCCCTTCTTCTTTTACATGACCTCACAACGAAGAAACAGCCAAAAAAGGACAGCTTTCCATTGCTCAATCGCCAGAATTTGATGAACACCGCGTAAACCCTAGCGAAAAATAATAAGGCCGCAAAATTGCTCGATTGCCCTGATGGAATAGTTCTTCCCCAGAAAGCTGCTTTTGTTTTCAGGGGCCGTGACAGTTCTTTATAGAAAGAACAGTTGAATTGCACGGTAAATTTCTTCTATCAGAACGAAAGAAACCGTCCAACATGAGCGAAAATTAAACAAAGCGCGGGGAAACTGTTCCAAAATGAGGATTAAAGCAGTTAACGGCCTAGAGACGAAGGAACCGTTTCTTCCCCAAACATGCAAGCCAAAATTGCAACCACGGGAAGAACACCAGGGCCTAGGTTTTCCGCGAACAACAACCTCAAGAAACCGCACAATAGACCCCAAAATTCTTGAACAGGTTGCGCCTAAACCCAGGGTTCTTGAGCGCAAGAACCAAGAAAGAAGAACGCGCCCTATTCCAATTCCTTTCTTCCAAGAAAGAACACCGAAAACCCCAGTTCTTGGCGAAACAAAACCCTAGAACGAAAATACTCGGAAAAAATCCCCGACCAACAAGGCACGAGAAGCTCTAGCGGGGAGGGGAGGCGGCCAAGAAACTGACCAAGGCGGCGGCCTGGTGCGGGAACAGGTCCCCGAGGGAGTCGGCGGCCGCATTCGCCGAGTGCACGTCCATGACGGGGGGGCGCGGCGGCGGGAGGGAGCAGGAGATGCCGGAGCCGGAACGGCAGGCAGGCAACCGCCGGGGAGGCGGCGCTGCCCAGAGGGAGTTGGGAGGGAGAGGAAGGCGGAGGAGGGAGGAAGAGTAGGTGAGGGGATTTCGGGAGGCTTTTGTTTTTTGTTTCGGAGCGATTTGGGGGGGTTTTATGGGAAGCCGCCGCGTTTCTTGGTTTTTGTAGGCAACAGCTGTGAAAGGGCTACAAATGGAAATTCTTTTTCTTTTTGGGTCCCTTTTTACACCTTTTTCTTGCTTCGTCTCTAGGTTTCGTGCTTCATGCTTTTCTGGGTCGGTTATATCAAAGTTTGAGTTTGGAGATTTTTTGTCATGCTTAAAGGTTATCTTGGAAGTGAATTTTAGGGTAAAAGAGGCAGTTCCATGAGGGAACAGATTTTTGTTGGAAAAATTGGTGTTTGCTTTTCTTTTCTTTTTTTTGAAAATACCTATATTCTAAAAGGTAGTATTCCTTAGGGGTGAAGCACCCTATACGACAATCCAAATCAAAATCCTAGGTGATTCTAAATATCACAGTCAAATAAATTAATATAGGTAGAAAAAAGATGAAGTTGTTCATGATATATGTCTATCGATTGCAATTAATGGTGAAAAACATATGAAAATATTGTAGATAGGACTGGATGCTGAGCTAGCTCGGCTAAGCTCGTTAACAAAACGAGCAAAAAGGTTGGCTTGGCTCGGCTCGTTAGTAGCTCGAGCCAGCTCGTTAGGCTCGTGAGCTGGATGTAAATTTAGGATAACATCTCAACATATATAAATATTAAAAAATAATAATAATAAGTTTCAAACACTAAAATTCACCATGTACGGAGCACCTCGACTGGCTCGGCTTGGCTTCAACAGCTAGGCTCGGCTTCCTATGTTGGACAGCTCGCGAGCTAGCTCGTTACAAAACGAGCAAAAATAGCTGTTCGACTCGTTAAAAAATTGACCGAGCCAAGCTACAAACAAGCCGAGCCACCTCGTGAGTTTTGGCTCGCGGTCTAGCCCTAATTGTAGACATGCGTATATCAATTTCAATTTATGTTGGGCAAAATATACGTATATGCAACAAGTCTCTTTGAAATACCATAGGCATACATATATGTATCAAGCTTAAACTATATGTTTGAAGGTGATTTTTGGGGCAAAATATGAAGTTCCATCAAAGAAGATGCAGTTTTGTTTTTTCCTTATAATTGTGGTGTTATGTTTTCATGAAAAAATTATATTCGGAAAATGCAATCCTATTTCTTTAGTGGTGAAGCATCCTACCGTGACAACAAATCAAATTCCTAGGAATATCAATACTATCAACTACATAAGGTGAATGAATCAATGAATGAAAAAGAAGAAGATATGTCTTTCAAAAAAAAGAAAAAAGAAAGAAGATATGGCCGATATATGTCTATCGATTTCAATTACCGACTTCAATAACTGAGGAATCCAAACATATACAATATCGTAGACATGTGTATGTCGATTTCAATTAATGGTGGGAAAATACATGTATCAATTCTCCCTCCAACCTCGTTTTGGTGCCGGGCGCGTGGATTTGAAACGAATACAGTGTGCCGGACTGCCGGTTGCTTTTCAAGTTTCGTACTGCTCTCCCTCCCTTCTCTTTTCTGCTGGTGCGTGGCGTTTCAGTTTCGTCTGGTCCTAAGCTGCTGACGCAAACGCAAGCCCCCAAAGCTAAACATGTGTGAGCTACCCTCCCTCCCTTTATATCCTTTGCATCCATTCCAAAGAGACACCTGACATCATTGCCCCCAAAGCTTGTTGCAAATTGTGATTTCAATGTTCATCTTACATTTTTTTCATGAACTTTGGTTCGAGGGTCAAATTCATCCCTCAACTATTAAATCGGCCATTTAATCTCTCAAAATTTGTTTATGGGCCAAATTCGTCTCTCAATTTTCAAATCGGCCAATCTAATCGCTCAAATTTTATTTTTGGGTCAGACCCATCCCTCAAAAGCTCAAAAAATCTATATTTCAATATATTAATTATCTCCATACACTTTTATGTTTATGTTTCCTACAAAGATCGTTTGTTTTATTTTGGGGAGCTAGATGGTAAGTCTGGGTAAGCATTCAGATTAAAGTTTGTGAAAAATAGTGGACAATGTGGCAAAAAAGTAGTGACTCATCGGCATCGGTTGCGCATAAAAAGGTTGAGTTAAGCACACAATTCGCAATAGATACAGTTAATATAAGCATTGGTTATGATAATCGATAGATGAGATAGTTAAAAATAAATTAGCGAACAATATAAACTTGACTACCAGCTACCTATGAAAAAGTGGTTTTGCGGAATAGTAAAATGAGTAGAAAATAAAAACTTGAGGGGCGGGTCTGATAAAAAATAAAATTTTAGGACTAGATCGACCAATTTGAAAGTTGAGGAATGAGTTTGGTCCCGAAACGAAATTTGAAGGACTAAATTAGCCGATTTGAAAGATGAAGGACGAACTTGACCCTCAAGCCAAAGTTGAGGGACGAATGTGCCTATTTTGCCTTACAGTTTCCCTAAAGTTTCAAATTCAAAGTGCAAATTATTGGCAAACAACTAAACAAGTACTAACTGATACTTTGGAATGGAATGGAAGCTTGCTAAAAATTTACTGTAGAACATATGGACTACATAGAAAAATGCACGAGGGTAAAAGAGGAGAAACCAAATAACCAATGCTCTCCTCCTATCTCCTCCATGCTGTCATCATGACTTTTTGGGAGCACAAAGCCATGTCGTTCGTCCTTCCTTTCTGGCTTTGCCAATTTGACCAGACGTCAGTTCATACTGGTTGCAGTAACAGTGCCCACTTTATCCAGGCTTTCTGCAAGAATGGCATCCTAGTTGAAACAAGTACATGAGCATGACGACGACATTTCATTTCAGAAAGAAACAATGTCGCAAAGAATGATGTCTCAGTTGATCCGACAGATTCATCAGCAAAGAATGAAGGTTCCTGGCCTGTCATTACTGCTACTGAATATCAATAGGAAATTGCTGGACGAGACAGCCGGAATTTAGAAACATTCAGTCGCTCCATGCACCAAGGCTGAACAGCCACAGCAAACGGCAGCATGTCCATTCTTTTGCATATAAAGACCAAGGATGCCAAAACATGGGAAAGCAAACAAGGGGAAATGAAACGCCTATGCTTCTTCAGAATACAACAGTTAGCAACAGTCCATGAAAAAGTTCTATTCTTTTAGTATCGTATAACATGTCAGGGAGTACATACACTGCATTGCCTTTTAATCATCAGAAACATTCAGAAAAGACATCCACGAATCTGCACAACCATTCGAAAAGCCAGGACAAAAACTTGCTTTCCAGTTTTATTGCCATTTCGTAGATCATCGCAAGCTACAACTGATTTCCAAGAATCTGCACAACCAAGCGCAATCCGTGACAAATACTTGAACCGTTAAAGACATGTGTGCCACATCAGAGCTCAGGAGATTGATGTGCAGCATCATGTCCTCCAGGCCTCCCAGTCGCAGGTCCAGATTATATATGTACACTTGGAAGTTGGAGCTGGCAGCCAGCAATAACATCCTCCCATTCTGCATTTCTGCTTTACTTGCAGTAAGTTATCTGCACGTGAGTGGCAACCATAAGTTCTCTGAAAACGTGATCAGCCATAAACAAAATGATAGGGAATCACAACCACTAAGCAGAATAGTACAATAACAATCCTATTAAGGCAAGCTCATTGAACATGTACTTAGGCACCACATACCATTGCTGGACTTTTCTGAACTCTGTGAGGACAGGATAAATATTTTCAAAGGATGTGTACGTCTCATCTCTCACCTAGAAAGAGAAAAGCTTAGATATACTCTAAATAAAACCAGGAAAGAGAATAGCTTGGATATACTCTGATACAATCAGGACAAACGAACATATGAGAAATGACTTCTAACCTTAGCTCCAGTCAGAACAATCTTGCCTGAAACAAAAATCAGCAGGACAATTTTCGGTTGCTTCATTCGATATATTAAGCCAGGGAAGAGCTCTGGTTCATACTGCGAGGGGGAGCCAAGCAAAACATCAGTTTCAGACGACAGGTAGGAAAAATGAAGAAATAAAGGAAGGTGGCAGAACTGTGGTTAAGTCATAGATTGCAACTTACACTTGAGAAAGCACCATGAGAGTATGCAAGACCCTCAAGCCTGATCGGGAATTTGACATCACAAGACCCAACAATGTTCTGAATTTTGAAGTCCTGACAGCATAGAATAACTAGTTCAGTGACAAATGATTATCAGAGAATTAAACCACACGTCTTAAGAATGGAATATGTACCTTGAATTTTGCAGGAAAACCAAGCTTCTGGATGATGCGAGCATACTGCAAACAGCAAAACACATACTGTTCAGACAGCCTTCAGCAGATTAAGCATATTTACATGAAGAGGGAACTACAAAATACCTTTCTAGCTGCAAGTTTAGATTGTTGTTCACTTTTTGCTCCAGTACAGACCTGATAATTCACAAAAAAATGTTTCTTTATATTAGCTCAAAAGTAGCAGAATGACTTCTCAGATGGAAAATAGATAAGGAAACAGTCAAGAAAAAAAACGATAACTCAAAAACAACCAATCTGTATCTACAAGGTGTTCACATCGAATTTCAATAGCAAAACATCTAAACCACAAATGGCTTCCAATTATCTCATCTCGTACAGACTTAACCCTAAAAAGAACATGCACAGCATCAGTTGTAAGGAGAGGTTAAAACTTACCATTTTTCCTGATGCAAATATCAATGCTGTAGTTTTCGGTTCTCTTATCCGCATGATAACCGCAGCAAAACGCTGTTTTCAATACGGAGTTAGCAGAGCAACCACAAAGTACATTGCTGAAACAACATATGCAGCATAAAAACAGAAAGCATGACAATGAAATCACAAATGTAAGAACTGAATGCGATGATGAGCTAATATCAAGTATCCCGTATCACTATTTCCTCAAAAAAGTATTCCATATCAGTAGACATGCAGACATAGTAAAAGTAATCATATGCACATCACAATGATGCATATTAGCTGCACAAAAGTGAATTATTAAAAAGATTCATCTGAATTGTAGGAACAGGTAGTTTTTTTGCACATATTATGTAACCCAATACTTAAGAAAACTGAGCGGTAAAATTTATTTGTTCAGACTTCAGAGGGATGTTCTGTATTCTCTTAGAAGTGTACAAGGTGATAAGCATGAATTTCAAAGAGATGGTTAAACAAGTGGATCGACATATCACATGTGAAACAATAAAATCCTCATTCCAGGTTATTCATCATCCAACAAACAGGGACCACAAATATCAGGTAAGTAAGAAGCATACGGAAAAGAAAAGTTCAATGGTATTACCCAGACTACATGTTAAAACAGATCACACTGGAAGTACAGCATTATGATCCAATCATTTATCGAAAACCATAAAACAGACGACCAAACATGAACAAAATACTTTTTTGAGTCGTAGCACCAGAGATTACTGAATACTTGCAGAACCTTGGCAACATAGCACTACATGCAAATAAAATATCATTGACACAACAATCCCACCTTGGGGTTATATTCTGCATTCCGCGCTTGAAGGGCTATTGCTTTGAGGTCCAATTTACATTCCAAATTGACCGTCGACACAATATTCCTGTTACCAGACCAAAACAACAGAAAGCAAAATACAGCAAGGAACATCAACATTTCTGCCTTGAGTACAGAAAGCAACAGCACAAGCAGAATCGCTCCAAAGCAGTGAAAGCCAAGATGGAAACAGAGTAAGACGCCTAGCTAGGCGACACCGATGCTAGCAGCAGACAATCAACTCTGTTCAATTCGCAACAGCCTACCAAAGTAGTGCAAATCGAGAGCGCTTGACTGCTTAACTGAGTACCAAGCTACTGCATTCTTCAACAACATAATTGGGTCAAACAGAAGCACAGAAGGACACAAACACAGGGCACCTAGTAAGCTTGCAGCTACCAGCTTAGCATTCAGCAAGCTGATGAGCCGGTATCATTTCAGAAGCTGGAGAAGAACGGCACTAATTAGCAGACTTTTACATTCAATGTTAAACATCAACCTCGTCTTCTAGTAACATCCAGACCCAGCTGCATCATTCATGCCCCAAATAGCACCAACCCCGAGCTTCCAACACTAAATCCAGCTTGATGTTAGCTAAATCCAGCTTGATGTTAGTTAATCCAGCTCTAAAGGGAAATTGTTTAGGGGAATATGGCAGGTTAAGGCAATATCATGAGCTTTCACTGCACAAGAGGAACTGTATTCCGTCCTTGCCAGTTGCCACACCACCCTGGATCTAGCCCCGACACAAACAAGAGGTGAAACACTGAAACCTTCAGGAGAGTCACCCCATCGACCAAACCCATCAAGCCCGGTCAGCTGAACCACGACACAATCGCTCGGAAAACAGCGATAGAACCCAACGAATCAGCCAGATCCCGGCCGCCGCCGCCGGTCAAACCTCGGGCACCTCTCATCCCCACCCAACCCAACCCAACCCAACCCAACCCAACCAAAAATGTAATCTTTGGGGGCGCGCAGACCAGCAAGACCACTTACTGGAGCGTGGGGACGATGCCGGAGGGGTGCTTGGTCAGATCCACCGGCTGGCTCCCCTCCAACGCCGGCTCCGCCATCCACCCCCAGGAACGATCCCCCAACAACAACAACAGCAGCAGAGGGTCAACTCAAATCCCGCTCAACCCGGGGCCGATTCGCGCGGGAACGAGAGGCCGTTGGGGAGGGGATCCCGCGGAAAAAATTTCGAAATCCGCGGTCTTTTATAGAGAAGATCGGGGAGCGGAGGCGGGGGTGGATCCGGGCTGCAGCCTTGCGAGGTCTCCGTCGAGGAGCGGGGAGGTGGTGGGTAGGTAGGTGGAGGCGTGCGCGGCGCTTATATTCGGACGGGGAGCCGGCGGTGGCGGCGGGGGAGGGGTATTTATAGCCGCCGCGGGGTGACCTGCTGCCGCCGGTCGCCGGCGCGTGGGCGGATGCCCGCGAGGGGTTTGGTCACGTGGGGTGTGGTGGGGTCAGGGAATGACGGGTGGGGTAGGGTGTTTGGCGGGGTCCGCCTGGCAGTGGGCGGGGTGGTGTAAAGGGTAGTGGAATGGGAAAGGGACTTGGGAGACGAATGAGCGATTCTGGAAGGTCCGTTTCGTGAGTTGTGGTAGTGGTGTGCAAATTTGCGTGTGCATCCTTGCAAGACGTGATGTGTGCAGGTTTGGCCTTTGAGCCCGTTACAACTTACCACTTGGATGGAAATTCGCGCGAGAAAAATGCTAGTATGCCGTTCTTGTTTCAGCACTAAATTCTATCTTTTTTTTATCTTTTTTCCCTTAGGTTCTAGTATGAAGGTTCAAGCAAGATTCAAATGTGGGCTTGCACGGTTAAAAAACATCTTTTATTTTTAGTTAATCCATGAGACTTTTGATCGAGTAGAGCTCCTAAAACACCTTTTTTTTTCTCATTTCTTGTAGGTACTACGTACGATCTATACCGAATATTAAAGTGCGGTTGTTTCTTCCCACCATCGTGATTGTTTTGCAAAAAACCCTTGAACTTTACTAAAATCAACCCACGATCCAACTCCATCGACTGTTTCAGCCATCCATCATTGACCGTCGACGACTCCATCTCAGTTCCCGCATCAACCGCGGACTGCTCCCGCCCTGCTTACGAGTTCGAATCTCTATCTGTTTATCCTGGTATGCAAGCTCCCCTTCACCCTATCCGGCGCCGTTAGCCGGCCGCATGGAGTTCGTCACCTTCCTTCTCCTGCTCCCTGCACCGCCTATCTGCGTCTCACATCCCTGCATGAGGACACACAACACAGCAGTAGGAGATCAAATTTGGGAGCTGCAGCTGCACGCTTGTCAATATGCAGGTGGATTGGGGCTTATCTGATTTCATTGCTTGATTTGAAATACAACTAAGAGGGATCAGAGAGAAGGAAAATTCGGCGTGCGTGAATTGATTGCTTGACCCGGATTTGGTGGTGCTCGCGTGTTCCTGCTAGAGAAGAGGAGCAGGGAGGTGTTAGCTTTACTACTGCTTACCGAATCGAGTATTGTCGGCGTGAATCAAGCTGCAGGCTACAACAACCGTGGAATTCAGCACCACCGCCCAACCGCTGCCATGGACCTGCAGCTCGACCACCGCCCCTCAACAACTTTGCCTCCCTGCCTGATGTGCTCCTCCGGCACTCCGCCATGCGCCATGAGCCAAAACATCGAGGCCCTTGACCTGCACGGCGGTGCTTGCCGCCCAGGAGGACGAACACGACGGAGGGGAGGCAAGGTGAGGGGCCAACCTGCAAAAGTAATACTGGGAGCTCCAGTTTGTTGGCCTTCACCGGCCCCGGCACCTTGCTCGCCAGCGCTGCTCACAATGGTGCCAGCCATCGAAGTGGCGGTGAGGTATGTGCTTGGACAGATGGTTCACAATTGTAGAAAATGGACTGCGGAAGCCTGGCAGAGATAAGACTCAGCACGTTTACGTGAAAGCTCCCGTAGTTGTTATGAAATATGCTACTGACTAATCCTAAAATGCAATTTCGAAAAAACATATTTAAAAAGATCCTAGGTTTCTTAATATTTGAGTAGAGGAATTGGTTTCGTAGCTGCAACAAACATATATTATATGTCATATTTTTCGATCATATCAATTAAAATCTAACGGTAAATGAATGCTCCATCGTTTTTTCTCTGAGGATAATAATCATGCGATAATATTATTTGCACAAATATATAATTATTTAAGCAGTTCATTTTAAATTTAATATTTTTTTCCGTTGCAACGTACGGGTATATTTCAGTCAAGTTGTAAAGCAAGGAAAAGATATGTTGGCCTAGCGGAGGGTAGCTATCCCTTTGGGGCTGTTTGGTTTTAGCCCAGCGCAGCCCTGCTAAATGTTGGCACGCTAACACTGAGGCGGTCGATTATGGTGCCAGCAGCTCACCAAATCATGGGTGGGAAAATGAACTGCAACTCTGCTGTCGCGGGCGCGGGCATGCAGGCGCGCCAATGCGTGGGCGTCGAACTAATCAACGGCCAGTCACGCGTGGGCGAGCCTATGATTGGCGGGGCGGTTTTTGGAACCAATCCAAACATGCCATTTATTCTTTTATGTTCTCCCTCTCTTCAATCAGTTTTCACTCCCACTCCCGCTGTACAATTGTAAGGGAGGCCTTTTATCATAAGACTCCTCCTCCGGTCCTCCTATTCCATTTTCTCCAGGAATCGGTTCGCCGTGGAGAAATGGAAAACCCAAATCTAGATCATTCGCAAAAGACTTTTGTAATCCTCACACCGGTCATATGATTCTTATGCACATGATAGAATTGGAAATTTAGGCCATTAATCAATCTATCCTTCGTCTACATATTTTTTTAAAAAGATTTGCTCTATGGTTTTCATGTTCTTGGGTCGTGGACTAGGGGTGAGCTCGTCAACTTGTAATAACAAAATCTATCCATGTCAACGCGTTGGTAGCACGGTAGTTGCGCCACCTATCGAGGGAGCGCACCCATCCGAGTTCGATTTTCTACGGGAACGGCTAGGTGTTGCACCATGATTTTATTCCCAAATTTAATTCTGTAGATCCTGGACGTATGCGTGAAGCCACAATGGTAATCGTGACGTGCTCGTCATGTACGAAGCGTTGTGCGACTTCATCGATACTCGGAAGGATGTGGTATGTGTATAGTTTGTAGGTCTAGCATGTGCAAAGGGGTGTGCGTGGAGTGTGTGTGGGTAGCATGTGTTGTGTGTACATTCAGATAATACAATGTACGTAGTTGTCCAGGCTAAATTTATCCACGTCAAAAAGAAAAATAATCTACTCTCTCCGTCCCAAAATATATCTATGTTTAGACTTTTTCAAAATTAATTTTTTAATTTTGACTATAAATAGAGAATTAATCATAGAGTTCAATAACATTAAAAATGTATAGTACGTGGCCTTTTCTATTTAAAATAAATTATTTTTATATCGGGCCTCGGGCCTCACCAAGTTGGGCTGAAACAGGCAGGGCCCAAAGCGAATGGCACTGGACGTCCAGACCTCAAAAAACTCGAACTCGGAACTGCCGCTCAGACCGCCGCCTTCCGCTTCGTCCGCGGCCGCGCCGTCGAACCCGCCCCCACCCACCAACCCACCACCGGAGCGTCCAGCGGCGACCCACCCCGCCGCAAGAACTCTTCGCTCATCGTCGTCGTATCCCTCCGCTTCGCCGGTCTTGGTGGGATTCGCCCGTGCAGTGGGGATTCGCCCGGATTCGCTGGTGAGGAACCCTATCTTCCTCGGATGTTTTCTTTGTTACCCCCCAAAGCGTGGATTGTACTCTGTAGGGTGTTTGAACTGACGTGGGAAGCCTAATCAAAGTCTTCGTCTTTCTGAGTGCGGGAGATCTGGGACTTGCGCGGTTTCTTGCTTCGTTTTGGTGTGCCAATCGAATCAACCATTGACGGTTCTTGACTTCTTGTTCGGTTCGATTGGTCTATCTTTCTTCTTCTTCAGCGCGCGCAGTATCGATTGGTCTCGTTTTATGTGCCGTACCAGTGAATTTCCAAGGCGGGGTGCCGTTTATTTCGAATTCTTGGGCGGTTGAAATGCGGTTTCAGGGGGTTAGCCATGCTCCACGCCTCCACGGCGTTCTGCGGTCTGCCGATGAGGATCGGCAAGTAGTTAATCGAAGATTTTGCGTTGCGTACATACTGTGCAGGACGACGCTGGGACCATGTCTTTGAATCCCAGACCGAAATGCACATTATTAGTTTTGTTTTAAACAAGTTAATGCCTAAACGCTGGATATTCTCTTCCCTTCTTAGTGGCAATCTGTGCTCTACTTCTTGACTTCTTGTGTTATGTAAGCATGATTTGCATATATTGCTAGTGGGAGGCAAATCAACTGAAAACTCTTAGCAAATGTTTATGTTGTTGTTTTAGTATGTTTTAACTGAAGAATCCATCACGCATAGATTTGCTGATCCATTTATTCACTTCCCAATACCGCATACTGCATTTACATTTGCTGACAGCTCTTCTTTTTTTTGTTTTTTTAATGAATCTAGTGTATGCAATGGCTGGAAGTGTTGGAGTGGGTGAATACTCAGAACTGGATGATTCGATGATGGATTCCATTGACCACAAGCCTTCCTTCAGAGGCTTGAAACTGTATGTGAAAGATCTTGATTCGAACACACTTCCTCCATTTCTGGCCCGTGTGTGCGCCTCTGATAAGCCAAGCTCGTACTCTATGGAGGAGATCTTATGCATTTTTGAGACTGCTGCAGAAGCTCAAGGCCGTAACATTGTACCATACATCGGGCAGATTGTTTCAGCAATCGTCAGGATTATGTCATCAGGGTCCTTGCATAGTGCTGGTTGCTCCAAGGTGGTTTGCACATTGTCCCGCTATGGCATTGATCCTCTGGGTAGGGAAGAAGAGAAATCTGAGATTATTAGCTCCCTTTGCCGTCCCTTATCAGATTGCTTGATGAACACCAACAAGAGCATCTCTTCTGGTTCTGCTCTTTGTATCACTGCTCTTGTCCAGTCCAATTATTGGCAATTCGCATCCAATGAGTTGGTCAATGGTGTCTGCTTGAAGGTCTCGGGGGCTCTAGAGGAGGCTCACTGTCACACTGTTATGCACTTAAGCTTGGTGGTTGCTCTGTCAAAATATAATACTTTGACACTTGAGCCTTATGGGCGATCATTGATAAGATCTGGATTACAGATATTGGATCATAGCACTAAGGCTAGCAATTCTCAGATGATTATGTCATCCATTCAAATGATACATTCCATCATGAAAAGGTTGAATATGAGGATAATATCTTCAGAGATCAGCAGCATTATCCAAGCTTTGGAGCAATGCCAAGGTGGCTATATTCCAGATATCTGCACTGCAGCTTTTCAGGCAGCCGAGACTGCTAAGCTACTTGAGAGGCAGGATGAATGTGGAGATCGCAAAAAACTTAGTCCATTGGTAAACTGTAGTGGGAGGCATAGCAGGAATGGGTCAAATTCTCCAATTGATGATGCGGATACTAGAGACAGTGGCTCTAGTGAATCTCCTTGTGAGGTGCAATCTGTTCGTTCATTTAATGACTTAGATTCTCAGCCGCCACTTGGACAATGTGCTGATATTCTTGGAAGCACACGTGCAAGGCGGCGCCTTTGGAGTAGTGGATCTCACTTTTCACATGCAATGTCGGATGATGAGTTTTTCCACATTTCAGCACCTGATTGTCGTGATACTATGGGTACAATAGGACAATCTAATTCTTCTGGACTTGTTAAGGCAAGTAGGAGGTGCTCAGATGTGTTGACAAGAGTTGGTGACCCATGTCCTACTTGCTTAACACCTCGAGCTACTAATCAGGTATATGGCAGATCATCATTTAAACTGAGAAATTTTAGATCTTTGATATACTTAGCATGTTAAAGCATAGCATATGAGTTACTATCATTGCCCTTTGGAATATTATCTGTATTCACGTTGTTCCTTGAATGATACTGAAAATGATCACTTGAATTTTGGTGCAGAAGCAACTGATATTTTCATTTCCTTCTGTATTCATAAGCTTCTTTTATATGTGCAATAAATATCATCTACATCTTCTTGAGGGTGGGCTATGGTAATTCAATAGATGTGTAAATATTTGTGTTGATGTCCATTTTTCAGAACTTTGGTTTGCGCAATGAAGTTTCAGAATATTACAGAGTTTGTAGATTAAAGTGAATTCATAGCTCTTATTTTTGCCGTGAACCCAGGTGTACAGGCGGCAAGCTTTATCAACTCCAAGGAAGCAGGTCTACTCTTTCACCTCTTGCAGTGATTCAGAAAGAGAGAGCCACCGCCTACCTAAAAGCCTAGCTTTTAGGCAGATACAGTGCCCAGATCATCTTTTGGTTCAAAAGGATGGTGAATTTGAGGAAAGGAAAGGCTACTGCAAGTCTATTCATCAGAGCAACCAATGCCATGCACAGAGTACAGACTTGCTGACTGAAGACCTGAAGTTCCCAACCAACAGCAGGCGTTCTGATAGTGCGCGGACTCCATGTGAAGTACGCAATGCTGATGCTGCTGAGAATCAAAAGATGAGTGGAACGAAGAAAAGTGAAACAAACAGTCTTCTCAGTCGATTAATTCCTTTCATCTGCGTTGTGTTAATCATTGTGTTGTTAGCTTGGTGGAAGCAGCATCCCAGTAATGAGCTCTATTTCGTTCCTACATAGCATCTGCCTATGTGTTACCATGCCTCTTTGTAAGTTCTTTTAGTTTCTGTGCCATTGTACCTCTGCATCAAGCCATTGGCTTGTATGATGTCATATCTTATACAGATCCGTCAGTATACATGTGAATGTTGTAGATCGGTCCTTAGTGAAAATGAATCAACTGTTGCAAAGCAGTGCGAATTGATTGGAATTCTGTTGGCGTACTTGTCTGTGCTTCGGAATGTAGTTTGAGGAGGTATGATTGCTGGGACCTTCATTGTGAAAGCTAGCAAATATGCATACTGATTGCTGAATCTTCAGATGTGTTAATTTCATCATTCGACAGAAGGAACATTGCTATTAGCATACTTGCTGCATTTTTTTAAAGGACGCATAAGGTGTATTTGTTTACTATGAATAAGCAAGTAATTTTCTCGTTCACCCACTAATATTTGTTTGTATGTAATGATGGCATTTTTCAGCCATTCGTATTGTCTTCTGAAACAGCAATTGGTACTAGTCGCCATGCTAATCTTTCTGGTTTGTACTTTATGTGTCCCGTGGATTATTATGCCAAGCTCCATGAAAAAAAAAAGACTATTCAGCATTATAGCATATTAGCATGTACCAGCATTATTGTTTTTGCTTGGAAATTAAATTATTCAGTTTTTGCTTGGGTTTAAACTCCAATGCTTCAAACGCCAGCACTCAGTAAGCTTCAAATCCACATTGTATTTGAATGCTATTTACAATATACAGAAAGCAGTCAATACAACCAGGTGTTAGAAATTGATGTAACAAATTGCATGGATTATTCACTCCAGAGCTTGATGCAAGGATCACATCGGCTGCTACTCCAGTTTCACATCTTACATCTAGTTCATCATAGGATCCCATCACAGTTGCTACTAGCACAATACCATCTCCGGAGATTTGGAAGCAGAAAACATTAATGCCATGAGCACTTTCATCTCTCTACTGTATTTCTACTGAGTCCAGAACTAAGATGTAACTCAAGTACCAGTTTTGAAAAGTCGGTGACAAAAAATACAGGGATATGGGCCATTTACTCTAGATGGCTGGGAATACTGAGGGACCTGATGTTAATGCAGCAAAGCTTTCAAACTTGAACTTTGCAATACCATGCATTGCTGGAAACATCAAGATTTAATCCTTTCAGTACAAACAAACATATATAGGGGCTGAGGAAACAAATATTCAGAGATAGCAAGCACGCAGTCACATGGAAAAGAAAAGTAAAGAAAGTGGACAGGGATTATGATTCTGGAAAAAGTGAAATACAGAGCGTAGGAACTTGGAAGTCCAAACATCATGCATTGTGCAATTGCCTACATATTTAATGGTAACTTACACACATGCCTCAAGTGTTTGCTTTTAATGTACAAAAGGAATCAGAAGGTACCATCGAAGCACCATCAGAGCACATAGCCTAATTCTACAGATATAGCTCCTGTCTCCATACTTGGAACATCAAATTTGACCAGTACCTCACAAGGCGCAAGATCAGTGCTTATTAGCAAGGGCCGATGACTCCGCATAATAGGGAACTAATGGGAAAATATTCTGAGGGCCCACCCCTAGAGTGTGGAGAGTACACACTTCCTTGCTATCCATGTCATATGATTTCAGTTGCAGGTCCCAGTGCTGAACAAAGAAGATCAAATTGCGATCCGGGTGAATGGCAACCACACTGTAGTCAAATTCAACTCGGCAATTCATTCTTCCAAACAGCTTGAAAAAATCCACACTGTGCTTCAGAACCCATTCTTCTGCATCATAGTCCCGAAGGACCCAAATGGACAGTTCAGTCATCTGGCGAGTGTTGTCTTTATGTTGACTCACGCAATGCACGAGTCCTTGGGATTCACCAACAAAAGCAACATCGAAACGCTTCCCCGGCCCGCTGAGGCTCCTACAATCCTTCCCTTCCCCATTAACTGCAAGTATTAGATCCTGGTGTGTATCAAAGCTGGTGACACTGAGATGCAGCATGCCATTAACAATGGCGCTCCCTGCGAAGAATGATATGCCGCAATCTGAAGACCAATCGCTGTCACACCATACCCCAGTTTCAGACGAGTATGCGCGCACCTCTTCCACGCATACACAATCGTCCGAAATGAACTCGACCAACTGAAAGTGCAAGGACACAGCAGGGTCAAAAATCAAATAGGTGAAAGCACATCCAATTTCATTGTCGGAGTCAGAGCCAGGGTCCTCGCCCTCATCAAATAAGGGAAGTGGTTTAAAGCCGGAGCTGGGGACGGCCACCCATTGCTCGGTGGCGGGGTTGCAGACGATATAGCCCAGTGAATCGTAGGTGTCTCCAGCCCTTCTGTGCCCGAAGAGGAGGAGCCCGTTGCAGGAACGCAAGAAGCCGAATTCCTCAATGCCCGGCTGGTTCCCCAGGAAGGAGACGGAAGCGAGGGGCACGAATCTACCCAACGTGTTGATGAAGCGCCCGACGACGCGATCCGAGCCGTCATCGTCGCTGTCACCGCCGTGTATCTCGTCGCCGTCGTTGACAAAGAACCCTGCGAGGGTTTGGGGGAGCTTCTTGCAGCGGAGGCGGTCGGCGATGAGGTCGCGCCAGGCCCTGGAGACGCACTTGAACCGGCAGAGGGATTTGGCGGGGACGCGGGAGAGGATCTCCACCAGGGCGTCGTCGGGCAGCAGGGGAACCGCCGCCGCTCTCCTCTGTCTCTTGCCGCTGCGAACGGATAGAAGGAGCAGGAGGTGAGGGGATGAGCCGTGAGAGTGAGAGAGGAGTGCGGCGCTCGCGGATCTGGGGAAGCTTACCGGCCGCCGGGGACAATGGGGATCGCCGGGCGCAGCTGCAACCGCCCGATCCTGATCCCTCCGCCGGAGCGGCCCGAAGAGCGGCCCGACGCAGCTGCCTTGTTGCTGAGCATCTCGATAGGCTCAGCTCCGGCGAGGCGTGCTCCCGGTGGCCGCCGGCGACGATTGGGCAAGAGCGGCGGGGCCTGGAACTAAAATTAGGTCTGGGGGTCTTGTGGGCTGGGCCGCATTGCAGCAACACGAAGAACTAAACACGAGGCACGAGCCCGACCCAAAATGCACCGGGCTGAATATCTAAGCCTGAGCCCGTGCGACGTCCAAGCTCGGAAAACCTAGAGGGCTGATTCGCGTGGCCCGTGCGACTACTCTCACTGGACGTTTCGCCTAGTTCACAAATCTGGAGGTTTCCACCCATATACAAAACTTCTACTCCTATGTTCAGATTTAGTTCGATCTCTTTGTTAGATATGTTCAAGCTGACAACGGGACAGAGTTCGATAATCGTACTCTCCTCTCTCTTCTCCTCTGGTGGGATTCACTCGAGGTTGTCCTGCCCATACACTTGACTGCAGAACGGCAAAGCTGAACGCATTCTCCGCACCCTGAACAACATCAGCCGCACCCTCTTGTTTCATGCACACATGGCACCCATCTACTGGGCTGAGGCCCTTGCCATGGCCACCTACCTTCTGAACAGGCGTGCCTGCTCAGCTATTTCCCAGGCCACCCCTTTCGAACTCTATAGGAAAGCCCATGATTACAACCACCTGTGCGTCTTTGGGTGCCTTTGCTACCAAAACCTCTCGGCCATAGCACCACACAAGCTCGCTCCGCGTTCCACTGCTTGTGTTCTTCTCGGCTACCATTCATCTCAAAAAGGGTACCATTGCTTAGACCTCGTGACTAGGCTCATCATCATCTCTCGCCACATCGTGTTCGACGAGTCCTGTTTTCCTTTTGGCCAACAGCCGTGCTCGTCTTCCGGTCTTGATTTCCTCTTGGCTAGATGTGCCGCGTCAGAGCCATGCACTGCAGCAGCGGCGCCCTTCCCCGCAGATGTTCCACTGCTTGCTGATGTTGAACAACCGTGCTTGTCGCCCCCCACTCCAGTCGAGGAGGACCCCACCATCATCCTCCATGAGTCGGGCCTCTCCAGCTCCTCTACATCGTCTCAGCAGGGCAATAGCTCTATCCCTGCCCCTACAAGGAAGGGCACAGGCGTTGGGCATTCGTCACCAGCACCTCCCCGCGGCAGCAGCAGCTCCTGCCCCTTCCACGCTTGCCCTGACACTGGCTCCAGCGCCACCTCCGTCGACTTCAGCTCCTGTTCCCGTGACCCGCTCACAGACCGAGACGATACAGCGGGTGTGGTACAGGAACCTCTCCGCCATGGCTTCGTCGATCTCGCCACTCCCGATGAACTACCGCAGCAGATTGGCCGATGCCAACTGGCGTGCGGCCATGGCTGATGAGTTTTAGGCTCTCATTGACAACGGAACTTGGTGGCTCATCCCCCCGGCCAATATTGTGATGGGCAAGTAGATCTTCAAGCATAAGTTCCACTTCGATGGCTCCCTTGCCCACCACAAGGTGCACTGGGTGGTTCGTGGCTTCTCCTAGCGCCACGGCATCAACTACGATGAGACGTTTAGCCTGGTTGTCAAACCAACGATGATCCAGGCTGTTCTTAGCATCACCACCTCCCGCGCTTGGCCGATTCACCAGCTGGACGTGAAGAACACCTTTCTTCACGGCCATCTCGACAAGACGGTGTACTATCAGTAGCCTCCGGGTTTCGTTGACCCCGCCGCCCCTGAACACGTTTGTCTGCTGCAGAGGTCCTTGTATGGTCTGAAACAGGTCCCGCGCATGTGGTACCAGCGGTTCGCCACCTTCATCCGCCAACTTGGATTCGTCGCCTCCACGTCCGACACCTCCCTCTTTGTTTACAAAGTGTGGCGGAACCGCCCTAATTAACTTAGCTAAAGCACAATTAAGTCACCTGACACGCGATCATATGTTTTAATCAAGTTAACTCGGTAGTTCGTCGGATTTCATCCGATAAACCACTACACAGGACCGAGAAAGCAGAGCTCACATGAAGGTGAGTGGTTCCAGAGAATATAATAGATCATCCAAATTAAACAAGTACATTAATTTATTACAACATCAGGTTCGAAATTCAAACAAAGTTTGCAGAGTTCTTAAGCAGTGGAAAATAAACTAATGGAAGCTAGCGCCGAAGTCAGACGTCACGACGAGGCCGATCATGACATCAATGAGTCCTGTCCTCGCTGTCCGAGGAGGGATCCCACCCGACCGTCCACCCAGGAGGAAGCTGGGGAGGCCAAGTGCCACAAGCAGCAAACTCAAGGGCTTCAACATCACCTGAAAGATATGCCACAAGCAAGGCTGAGCAACTATACTCAACAAGACTTAACCGACCGGTGGTACTAATCCACCCACGCCTAGACATGCAAGCTCTTTGGCTCTAGGGTTTGTTTTTGCCAAAAGCGACTACAGTAGGTCCTTACTTTCAATATTGTAGCCACAAGTTCTACGTTCAATTACCAATCGAAGTTAGCAACTATACTAAACAAGCATAGTTTCCAAGCAATTAAACAAGTAACAATATTTAGATCACCATCATCTTCCATTCTTACTCAGTGTAGCATAATGATCAAGCAGTCCCAAACTGTGAGAGGCAGACGAATCAATTCGAATTTCTTAACCATGCATGGTGAACCTAATCTCACGACATCCGCGCACCACGAGGGGTCGCTTCACTTGTCAGCCGTCCCCATCAATTCCCAGGCGCGTGTCAGGTCCAAACCGCCTTTGACATGCAATGCTCCACAATCCCGGTCTCTACCGTACTGTGACCGCACTTGCACCCTCATGATGCACCATGGAAACTACGTTACAAGGATAGCAGGGGTATAAGCCACTTGCTGGTTCAATCAGGTACTAGACTTTCCCATCCCATACTAGGTATGAGATTAGTACTTTCAAACACTTAATCACAAACACTACACTTTCCGACCTTAATCCAATTTCATGTAGACAGGCGGGGCAATCCACCGACCACCAAAATAGTTCACAGAGCTCTGCCCCGTCCATTGTCCTTATAGTTGTAGCAAGAAGAAGCAAGCAACTCCTATAACTTGCGAGTGACAGAAAATCACTCGACTTTTACCGAGTCCTATTTAAGCAAGCAGCTACTCGGCCTATCATACTAGTGTTCAGATCAAAGGGAATCTAAGTCATGCATCTACAGTTTCAATCAACTCCTGGAACGTAAATGCACACACATAACAACAGAAGGTATGCACAAGTTTAGAAAAACTGGGTTATGCTCCGGGGCTTGCCTTCAAGCGGGGTGGTAGCGAATTGGTCCACGGTGAGCACAGGCTCGACTCCTGCAGGCGGCGGCTCAACTACGACTTCGTCTTCGGGCAGCAGGTGAAGCTCGTATGTGCCGTCGGCGAGGTTCAGCTCTACACGAAATGCAATGCAAGGGTAAGACACTTAGACGGTGATTTCAACAGCATATGCAAGGATTTAACCCAAAAACTGTAGCAAAACTACAGGAAAAGGTGTGAAATCCACTTTATTGGATTCTACTCAGAACGAGGATTTCAACCAAAGTGATTTCACATTTTTCCGATTTTTCCTCGATTTAAGATGTAATTTCCAAGCTTCTGTCGATTTAAAACGAGTTAAAAGAGTCGGATCGGGGAAAAACTTACAATCTAACCCTTAGACTTAAGGAATAACTGCACCGGGATTCTCAGATTTAACATAGAGAAATCTTTGGAATTTTACACAGATACCCTCGGTCCAAAAGAAAAAGACACAACCGAGCCCTCGGGCGAGGCGGACAATACTCGGGCAAGGCGGATAGGGTCGAGCGAGGCGGACAACACTCAGGCAAGTCGGACAGGGTCGGGTGAGTTGGACAGGGGTCGACAGTCTCACCTCCAGTCCTACTGATGAGGTCTCGGGGTCGGGAAGAAACAAGCCGAGGCGGAACGAGGAACGACGGCGTTTCGGCGGCGGTGGTGCTTCTTGTGGACAACAAGCAAGCTCTAGCGCTGCGCGAATGGATGGCGAAGTAGCTGGTGGGGTCAGCAAGGCGCGGTGTTGGGCGAAAGGGGGAGCTCCATAGAGAGCTCAGGCGGCGGTGCTTGAGCGCGAAGCAGAGGAGTGTGCGGCGGTGAGTGCGATGGAGAAGAACAGAGCAGGTAGTGCGGCAAGGCGGTGGTAGTGAAGGGAACTCCGGTAAGAGGCTTCGATACCCCTTTTATAACTGCGCGGAAGTGCTCGGAGGAAAGAAACGAGCTCGAGCGGCGAGAGGATAAGATCGAGGGAGAAAAGGAGTGCTCTGCCGCGGTGGCGATTGGTCGGCGTCTCCATTGGCGAGCTCGGACGCAATCTTGCCCTGGTTGGGTAGCAAGGATTTTGGGGCTGGGGGCAAGCGGGTTTGCTGGGCACGCGGATCTGCTAGGTCTGCGCGCGTGTGAGGTCACGGCCGTTGATGGCGGCGGCGCCATTAGCGGACAGGAGGGAGGGAAGGGCACTGCAGTCGAGGACGCTGCAGGTGAGGTGACAGGGCGAGCGGTGTGACTCAAGCATGCGTGGGACTAGCGGCTCTGCCGGGGCACGCTACTAGCGAGACGGAGGAAGGAGCTGTCACTGCCTGCGCGGTGGTTGGCAGAGATGGTAGCGTCGCGGGGCGCGCGCGCGGGCAGCGCGGCTGGGGTGTGACGGGAGGGCCGAAAGGCGTTGGGACGCGCGGCCGGGGATCCGGGTGAGGCGGATGCGCGCGTGAGGTGAGGCGGTACCGGCGCGGCAACGGCCGATCTTCGGTCGTAGAGTGGCTGGGGCGACGGCGGAGCTGCGGGCAGTACGCGTGGCGCGATCAGCGAGGCCTCGGGCGAGACGAGACGGGATAGAGCGGAGGACCGCGGGTCGTCATCGCGCGCGACTGGGGAGCGAGACGCGTTGACCCATCTTGTCATGGCCGGCGACTGGGCGAGGTGGTTCTCACCAGCAAGGTCACGCCACGCGGCGGCGGTGCTCTGGAGCGCGGCGCACGCGCGCTCTGGCACTGTCTGGCCAACCGATCCGCGAGATCCTTTGCCGAGCCCATCTTCAAGCCTCTTGATCTCCCGATTTTCAAACTGCGCCACGTTGACTCCCTTTACAAGTTGTAGTACACAGACCAAGGTCCAACTCTTGTAATTTGACCGAGTTCAAAAACATGATGGATTTGGAGATTCAAAGCTCCAAAGTTTGGAGGAACGCCGGTTTCCGGGACTTAGGGAAAAACGGCGGTTTGGCTGGTTTTCAAGGGTCGGGCTGATTTGAGCTGCAGATTTGGGAATTTTCTGAGGTGAATTGGACCAAGGTCCAATTAGCAAGGTTGTTGTAGGAACTTAGCTCTCCAACTTCTATAAAGGGGTTTCTTGATGTTTTGCTCAACTTTCCAAAGATAAATCCGCCTCAAGGCGCCAGGTCGGGATGATATCCAGACTTAGCCGGAATGGCTAAAGAGGCTGAGTTGACCAAACTAGGGAACTTTGACCTAGATTTTGAAGGCTTTCGGGCAGATTTCAAACTTGCTCCTTAAAACAAAGTTGTTAAGGTCCCGAAGCTCTAAAACTTTGGTATAGGGCTTAGCTCAAGATGACATTGGAAACCTCTAAATAGAGAGTCCCAAAGCTTGGACTTTGCCCAAAAGTTGCCAAAGCTTTTTTTTAAGCACAAAGGACCTGCTCTTAAGATTAAAACACCGTTTAAGCACCCAGACTGTTACACAAAGACGGTGCGAGTGTTGCCTACTTGCTGTTGTACGTTGACGACATCATCCTCACCGCTTCGTCCTCAACATTTCTCGAGCACGTGGCTGCATGGCTACAATCCGAGTTCGCCATGGCGGACTTGGGTGCTCTCCGCCACTTCCTCGGCATCTCCGTCACGCGCTCTGCTAATGGCATGTTCCTGTCTCAGCACCAGTACGCCCTGGACCTCCTTTAGCATGCTGGCATGGCCTAGTGTCACTCCATGGCGACCCCTATTGACACTCGCCTCAAGCTCTCGGTGACGGATGGTGCCAAGCTCAAGGACGGCTCCGAGTACCGGAACCTTGCAGGAGCTCTTTAGTACCTCACCGTGACTCACCCCGACCTAACGTACGCGGTTCAGCAGGTGTGCTTCTTCATGCATGATCCCTGCGAGCGTCATCTCACGCTGATCAAGTGCATCCTATGCCACATGAAGGGCACTCTGTCCTTCAGGCTCCACATCGGCACCAGCCCTATCCAATCCTTGGCCGCATACTCTGATGCGGGCTGTCCGGACTCTCAGCGTTCTACCTCCGACTTTTGCGTCTACCTTGGCGACATTCTGGTCTCTTGATCCTCCAAGCAATGGACCACCGTCTCCAGATCCAGCGCCGAGGCGGAATACTGGGCTGTGGCACATGTAGTTGTTGAGTGTTGCTGGCTGCGCCAGCTTCTTCGGGAGCTCCACGTTCCACTTGCTTCAGCCATAGTTGTCTGTTGCAACAATATGAGTGCTATCTACATGACAGCAAACCCGCTCCATCATCTGCGCATGAAGCATATCGAGATCCACATCCACTTTGTTCGCGAGAAGGTGGCCTTGGGGCAGGTTCGCGTGCTCCACGTTCCGTCCTCACACCAGTTCGCGGATATCATGTCCGCGATTCTCCCGCTATGACTGTGGGCGGGTATTAGAGATTGTATAGCCTTTTATATACTTTCCATGTATACTTGATTATATTCCTTATATACCGAGCCATATTGGCTATAGATATATATATCTAAAGGTCACCCCGGTGTGCTGTGTTATCCTAAAACCTACCTCTCTACGATGAAAAGTTAGTTCATACTGGCACTTGTATATTCAATGGTGCTATGAGATGCACGTCGATGTCCCATTTTCTCCTTGGAAACTTGTGTCACCGTGGAGCCCGCTCCTGTCTAGTTGTTTTGGTAATAGTGCAACTGAAGACCCAAGCCATTTTCATAGTCAACAACTGTGGTCTTCAATTTCCTCGTCTGCCTCTTCACAGGGATTGGCAACTCTGGATATTGAATTTCGAGTTACTATTCACTGCACCACAGTCATATATACTCGTGCCTGCTCTGTCTCGTGGCTGCAGTGGCATCCTCGTCAGCTATTTTTCCCATCCAGGGCGGGCGCCGTTGGTGTGCTGCTCCTCTCTCCGGTGGCCTTTGAGCTGTGAGCTGTGAGTTTCAGCATCTCCTGTACCTCTCATGTTCCTGTTTTGCTGTTAAAACTTGATGTTCCCTCAGTAATTGTTTTGAAATTTATATAATTATATGATTTGCGGTTTGCACACATGCTATAAGTAGCTGCATGAAACTGATTATGGATATGTTTACGCTGGAACAGATTTGATCAGCACATCAGTTATCTCCTATGTACCTTGATGCTTTGGTTTTCTAATAGTCTGATATGAAAATTAGAGTGTAAATTAGTTCTTTTGACAAAATGAAAGATAAACACACGAACCTAATTTCCCATCCAGAAAATCTACTTTTAGATGATCGAGAACCAAATTCAGAATAATGACAAGTTAGCAGGATATCCTTTTATTATTACCGTTGAACTTTTTTTTTTTTTCTGTCTGTGTATGTAGTGAAGAGCAAAGTTCAACCAACATAGCTAGCGAACAATGAAGGTTATTACAACTGTGCAGATTGTGTTGGTGCTCATGACTTGTACTGAGCCTATCGTCATATGTGGCTTGTTATACCGAAACGAAACAGATGAGCTGTCACTGCTTGATTTCAAGAAGGCAATCAGTCTTGATCCACAACAAACCTTGATGTCCTGGAATGATAGCGTTCACTTTTGCAACTGGGAGGGTATCCGGTGCAGGGTAAAAATTCCGCGTCGTGTCACCTCTCTTAATCTTACAAATCGAGGTTTGGTAGGACAAATCTCTCCTTCACTTGGAAACCTGACATTCCTAAAATTTCTATTCCTAGACACTAACTCATTCACTGGAGAGATCCCTCCATCCCTAGGTCAGCTGCGTCACCTGCAGGCTATCATCTTGAGTAATAACACATTACAAGGAAGGATACCTAATCTTGCCAACTGTTCCAGCCTCAAGGTGCTATGGCTTAATGGCAATAATCTTGTAGGAAAAATCCCTGCAGATTTGCCTCAAGGCTTTAGAACTTTGGAAATTTCAATCAATAATCTTACTGGAGCTATACCTGCTTCCCTTGCCAATGTCACAACTCTGAGAAGTCTTCACTGTCAGTATAATTACATTGTTGGGAACATACCAAAAGAGTTTGCAAAGATGCTTGGGATGCTTTCCGTGCAACTAGGTGTAAACAAGTTGGAAGGTTGGTTTCCAGAAGCCTTCTTGAACCTTTCTACTCTTACTGAACTTAGCCTTGCCTACAACTATCTAAGCGGAGTGCTACCATTTAATATCGGTAACTCTCTACCCAATCTCCAAGTGTTACGATTGGGCAGCAACTTATTTCACGGCCATATCCCATGTTCATTGACAAATGCTTCGAAACTGTACCTTCTCGACATGGCTATCAACAGTTTCACTGGAGTTGTGCCTAGCTCAGTAGGAAAACTTATTAAATTGTCTTGGTTAAACCTTGAAATGAACAAGCTCCATGCACATGACGAGCAAGACTTGGAGTTTATGACTAGTGTAGCCAACTGCACTGAGCTGCAAATGCTCTCCATATATGGGAATCGTCTGAAGGGCCATGTGCCGAATTCATTCGGAAACCGCTCCACTCAACTCCAATACATACACATGGGACTGAATCAATTATCAGGGAGTCTGCCTTCTGGCTTAGCAAACCTTCCCAACTTAATTGCTTTAGAATTGGGTGGTAACCTATTTACAGATGCTCTTCCAGGTTGGCTTGGATCTCTGAAAAGCTTACAGATACTAGCTTTATATAATAACCTTTTTTTAGGGTCCATTCCGGCATCCCTATCCAACTTATCCCAATTGGTAAATCTTGAGCTAAGTACAAATAAGTTGGATGGATACATACCCCCAAGCTTGGGAGACCTCCAGATGCTTGAAGTGTTATATGTTTCCCATAACAATCTTCATGGTAGGGTGCCAAATAACATCTTTAGAATTCCGACCATCTCAGTACTTTGGTTATCGTTCAACCAACTTGACGGAGAACTTCCTACTGAAGTAGGCAATGCCAAGCAACTCATGTATATGCACCTTTCGTATAATAAACTGTCTGGTGATATTCCACATACTCTGGGAAGTTGCAAAAGCCTGGAAGATATCAAGTTGGACAGGAATGTTTTCAGTGGAAACATCCCCACAACTTTGGGCAGCATAAGTAGCTTAAAAGCGCTTGACCTATCTCATAATAACTTAAGTGGGACGGTACCAGTGTCTCTTGCTAACCTGGAACTTCTTCAGCAATTAGATCTGTCCTTCAACAACCTCGAGGGTGAGGTCCCAACGAAAGGAATATTCAGGAATGCAACAGCTATACATATTGTTGGAAATCGGCAGCTTTGCGGTGGAGTACCTCAATTACACTTGCCAACCTGTTCGGTCATGCCTTTGAACTTAACCAAGCACAAGCATTCTGTTGAATTGAAAGTAGTGCTCCCAGTTGCGAGCATGGTGTCACTTGCTATAGTAGTATTTGTCTTGTTTATATGGAGAGGGAAGCAGAGGAGAAAATCTATTGCTTTTCCCTCATTTGATAGCAGCAGCTTCCCTATAGTTTCTTATAATGATCTTGCTAGAGCAACAGATGGATTCTCAAAATCTAAGTTAATTGGCAGAGGAAGACATGGTTCTGTGTACCAAGGAAAACTTTTTGCGCGTGAAGCTGTTGCAATCAAAGTCTTCAGTTTAGAGATAAAGGGAGCACAAAACAGCTTCATAGCAGAATGTAATGTTTTGAGAAACGTGCGGCATCGCAATCTAGTTCCTATCCTTACTGCATGCTCAAGCATCGATGGTAACGGGAGTGATTTCAAAGCCTTAGTGTATGAGTTCATGCCACGTGGTGACTTGCATCTATTACTGTACTCAACTTGTGAGGATGAGAACACTTCAAACCATATCACACTGGCTCAAAGGTTAAGTATTCTGGTGGATATAGCAGATGCGCTGGAGTATCTCCACCATTACAGTCAAGGAACTATTGTTCATTGTGATGTTAAGCCTAGCAACATTCTTCTGGATGATGAGATGACAGCTCATGTTGGAGATTTTGGGCTCGCAAGATTGATGATTGACTCAAGCACATCAACTTTTGCTGACTCGGCTTCTTCAACAGTTGCATTCTGGGGAACTATTGGATATGTTGCTCCAGGTAATGCCCTTTTCATATTGCGCCATGTTCTTCCTTTCCAATTCAGAATGGCTGCTTTTGTGCTATGAGCTGACTGAACTACTGTCATGCCATGTATGGTCTTCAGAGTATGCAACAGACGGAGGTCAAGTTTCAACTGCTGCAGATGTTTATAGCTTTGGAGTTGTTCTTCTCGAAGTATTTTTACGGAAGAGACCAACGGACAATATGTTCAAGGATGGCCTGAACATTGCAAAATACGTTGAGATGAATTTTCCTGACAGGATTGTGGACATCATTGATCCTGAACTCCTGCGAGACTTGCGATCTCAGGAAGCTCCAATGGCCATGAAGGAAAACTGTTTGGGGTGTTTACTTTCGGTGCTGAACATTGGGCTTTGCTGCGTCAAGACATCCCCGAATGAGCGCGTGGACATGCAAGAGGTGGCTGCAAGGTTGCATGGAATCAAGGATGCATACCTCTGTGAACACCAGTAATATAGTAGTTTTTTTTTTGACAATAGTCTGTTTACACTAGGTTGCAAGGTTGCATTGTAAGGGTTCATATTGTTGATCTCTAGGTTCTGTTTCAGATACTGTTGGTAGAGGTCGAGCTGTGTTCCCGCCTTCCAGCCAAGTCACTGGCATCTACAGGTTGCATTGCATAAATATTCAGATGAAACAGGCGCACAAAAAATGTTCATACGGAAGACAAACCTCATGCCAAATGTGGTCAACCAGTTTCATAAGTATAACTAAACCTCATGCCAATGTAGCAATTCATGCACAGCCACAGCCCTAGAAGCTAGATCAAAGGATCGGAGATACTCACAGCGCAACTGCAATTGCATCGTGGTACTAAATGGATATACCCGAATTCATTTTTTATTGATTTTTTTTCACGACCGTGCCTTGGCATGTATTTCATTAGGAGGAAGGGAGGAGAAACAGTTACACAGTTCAGAGTGTCATCTGGAGAGGTGACCTCGTGAGCATTTCAGAGAGAACCTGCTGTTACATGTACACTGCAGCGCGACCCAAACTAGCAGCAGCATTTTGATCAGTACCTAGAGCAGTAGCAACACTCAAACCCAGCATAGCAAAAGGAGCTAAGCAGCTGAAATGAGCAGAAACCCACACCGAAGCTTCCTCTGTGATCGCCTGCATCAATTGCCTTCCTCTCTGTTCTGTTAAAGGTACGAGCGTTTCGTTCCAACCATATTACCTAGGCCACAAGTATGATCATCGAGTCGAAAGTTTTCCTGTCAGCCTTGTGCACACATTTCCTAGCTTTCATCCACCAGGCAGCCAAAATTTGTTTTTATTGATTTTCTCTATCCATGCATCACCGCAAACTCCGCAATAGCGATTGGAGACACATTGAGGAAAAATTTCAGAAACGGTTGTGCTGCTGATGTAGTAAACTCCTTTCCGTGGGTGGACGTTTGATTTTGATTGATTCAGTCCTAAGTAGTACACCTATGTTTATGCTATCCTTTTTTAGATACCAGTGGGTGTTCTAAAGAAACTAGATTATTATAGATCTAGATTTTTTTGGCGAAGTGATGAGCATAAAAAGAAATATAGGCTAGCTAAGTGGAGCGTGGTTTGTACTCCAAAAGATCAAGGAGCATTGGGGGTCTTAAATTTAAACGTTCACAACAGGTGTCTACTTAGCAAGTGGCTGTTTAAAGTAACTAATGGGGACAGAGTCTGGCAGAATCTGTTAATAAGGAAATACTTAACGGATAGAACTATCACAAAAGTTCAACATATGCCGGGGATTCTCAGTTTTGGGCTAGCCTTACGAAGGTTAGAGATAAATTCTTTAATCCAACTTTACCTTGGGGAAGATGTAAAAATTCCTTCTTGTTGCACCTTATCCCTTGCCTTACGCTGCCCTGCCCTTCATGGACCTGCAGAGGGGGGATGGGAGCAAGGAATGATATTATTGTGCACACTGTTGTATTGCTGTTGCAGGAAATGGAAGAACACGGCAAAGCCATTATTTTTTAATAAAGTCAACGTGTTAATAATGAAAGGGGGAAAAAGTAACTATTAGTCTATTACAGAACAAACAACCAATGAACGACTACACTTGAAGATCAGGATTACGAGCTCGTGCTCCCTGTTACTTATTGCAGCAGACTCATTCCAGCACTGCTGCTCAGCCTGCAGTGGCTGTCCAATATGATCACATCTTCCTTTGCTGTCATTGCAACATCACATGAAAATCCCAGGGGTCCTTTTCTCTAAATATTTCCTGAACTTTGCACATTTCTAAAACTTCGTCGCAATGAGATCATGCAGAATTTGTGAACATATAGCAATGAATTATGAAGAGTTTTGTTTGGCATTGAGATTCAGTTAAAAAGCCCTGGAAGTTAACAAGTATAATGCTACAGATAACTTTGTGAAGTTGTAAGTAGTTGGTGAAAGTGCCATCTCTAAATATTGTAGTCAATTTTTCACAGCGCTGTTATTATCATAGACACACGTGAACGGGATGTACAGGTAAGATCTTCCCAGCCCAAACTATCAAATTAAAAGGTTTTGGCTATTCTTCAGCAAATAAGGGAAAAATGTGTCTGGAAGCTAGACATACCATGTAATAAACATCAGCTAGGCAGCTTTTGATGTTAATGCGACAGTTCAAATTTGAACTTTGCAATACCATGCATTGCTGGCAATATCTACGAAGATTTATCCTTTCAGCACAAAAAAAAACATACGGAGGGGTGAGGAAACAAATATTCACAGTTAGTCAGTAAACACCCAGTGGCATGGGGAAAAAATGTGAAGAAAGTGCATACAACAAATATGATTCTAGAAACACAAAGTGCGGGATTTGAACTTTAACTTGATTGAAGTTGAAACATCATACATTGCGCGACTTAGGCAATTGCATACATATGTAGTGCTAATTTACACGCATGCCGCAAGTGGACAAAATGCACAAGAAGGAATACATTGAAGTACCATCAGATACCTAATTCTACAGATATGTTTATGTTGCTAGCTGCTCCTGTGATCCACACTTGGAACGTCAAATTTGTCTAGTACCTCACAAGCCACAATTTCAGTGCTTACCAGCAAGGGCCGATGACTCTGCGAAATAGGGAACATATGGTAAAATATTATGGGGGCAAACCCCTAGAGTGTGGAGGGTGCACACTTCCTCGCTATCCATGTCATATGATTTCAGTTCCAGGTTCCAGTGCTGAAAGAAAAAGATCAGATTGCGATCTGGGTGAATGGCAATCACACTATAGTCATACTGAACTCGGCAACTCATTCTTCTAAACAGCTGCATAAAGGTCACACTGTGTTTCAGAACCCATTCTTCTGTGTCATAGTCCTGAAGAACCCAAATGGACAGCCCAGTCATGTCGCCTGTGCTGTCTCCATGTTGATTCATGTAATGCAGGCGCCCTTGGGATTGACCAACAAAAGCAACATCACAAAGTTTCTGCGGCCCACTGATGACCCTACAAATCCCACCTTCCCCATCAACTGCAACTATTAGCTCCTGATCTATTTCCCATCCGAAATAGCTGGTGTTACTGAAATGCAGCATGCCACCAACAAAGGCGCTTCCTGCAAAGAATGCTACGAAATCATCACCCCACGTGCTTAGCCTCTCACACCATACCCCAGTTTCAGAGGAGTAGGTGTGCACCGCTTCCACGCGCGAAGTATCGTCGACCCAGAACTGTACCAGCTGAAAGTGCGAGGACGCGGCAGGATCGAAAACCAAATAGGTGAAAGTACAGCTAGTTTCAGTGTCGGAGTCAGAGTCCTCACTCTCGTCATTGTAATCAGGTCCCCAGCCGGAGCTGGGCACGGCCACCCATTGCTCGGTGGCGGGGTTGCAGACGATGTAGCCCAGTGAATCATAGGAATCTCCAGCCCTTCTGTGGCCAAAGAGGAGGAGGCCGTTGCAGGAGCGCAGGAGACCGAATTCCTCGATCCCCGGCACCTTCCCCAGGAAGGAGAAAGACGCGAGGGGCGAGGGTTTACCCAGCGTGTTGATGAAGCGCCCGTGGACGGCGCGATCCGGGCTCACGCCGCCGGCATCGCTGCTGCCGCCCTGCGTCTCATCGTCGCCGTCGAAGACGTAGAAGAAGCCCTCGAGGGTTTGGGGGAGCCTGTTGCAGCGGAGGCGGTCGGCGATGAGGTCGCGCCAGGCCCTGGAGACGCACTTGAAACGGCAGAGGGATTTGGCGGGGACGCGGGAGAGGATCTCCACGAGGGCGTCGTCGGGCAGGGAGGGCGCCGCCGCCGCGCTCCTCTTGGGGTGGTCCATGCCGCTGCGAATGGACAGGAGGAGCAGTAGGTGAGGGGATGAGCGTGAGAGAGGAGTGCAGCGCTCGCCGGGCTGGGGAATCTTACCCACCGCCGGGGACGATGGGGATCGCCGGGCGCCGCCGGAGACGTAGCGGCGCGGGTGCCTGATAGATCTGAGGGGAGAGAATGGGATAGTGTTTTGTGGGCTGGGCCGCATTGCAGCAACAGGCGGGAGGATATCAGGTCCAGTTAACCTAGTTTACAAGCCGCATCTGCATATCCGAGGTACAGGTACAACGACAAGCAAATGTAATACTCTGAATGTAAGCAACATTACTTGTGAGATCATGCACAGTTTGTGAACATATACGAATAAATTATGAATCTGTTTGGCATTTGAGATTCCGTTGAAAGTCCTGGAAGTTCACAAGTACAATGTTGGAGATGAAGTTAACTTGTAAAGTTTTAAACCAAGTAGTTGTGAAAGTGCCACCTCTAAATACTGTAGTCATTTTTCATAGAGCTGTTATCATAGACACAGGTGAACATGACCTACAGGTAAGATCTGCCCAGTCCAAACTATCCAATTAAAAAGGTTCTACCTACTCTTCAACAGTGTAAACGAAGGTAGGCAGTTTTTGATGTTATCACACAATTTAAATTTGAATTTTGCAATACCATGTATTGCTGGCAACATCGAGGAAGATATATCCTTTCAGCACAAGAAAACATATATAGGGCGAGCAAACAAATATTCACAGTTCATGAACACCCAGTGGCATGAAAAAGAAAAGTAAAGAAAGTGCATGCAACAAATATGATTCTGCAAACACAAAGTGCCCAGTTTGAACTTTTAACTTGAACTCCAAACATCATACATTGCGCAACTTAGGCAATTGCATACATATGTAGTGCTAACTTACACGAATGCCGCAAATGGACAAAATGTACGAGAAGGAATACATTGAAGTACCTTCAGATACCTAATTCTATAGATATATTTATGTTAATAGCTGCACCTGTGCTCCATTCTTGGAACATCAAATTTGACCAGTACCTCACAAAGTCACAAGGCACAATTTCAGTGCTTACAAGCAACAGCCGTTGACTCCGCAAAATAGGGAACATATGGGAAAATATGCTGAGGGCCCACCCTTAGAATCCGGAGAGTACACACTTCCTTGCTATCCATGTCATATGATTTCAGTTGCAGGTCCCAGTGCTGAAGAAAGAAGATCAAATCACGATCTGGGTGAATGGCAACCACATTGTAGTCTTGATCTCGGCAACTCATTCTTCCAAACAGCTGCAAAAAGGTCACCCTGTGCTTCAGAACCCAATCTTCTGTATTGTACTCCTGAAGAACCCAAATGGACAGTTCAGTCATCTTGCTAGTGCTGTCTGTACGTCGACTCAGGTAATGCAGGCATCCTTTGGATTGACCAATAAAAACAGCATCACAACTCTTCTCTGGCCCGACGATGATCCTACACCTCTTCCCTTCCCCATCAACTGCAACTATCTGCTCCTGGTGCGTATCAAAGTTGGTGACGCTGAAATGCAGCATGCCACTGACAAAGGCGCTTCCAGCAAAGAATGATACGGCCTCATCTGAACTCCACTCACTTGTCTTCTTACACCATACCCCAGTTTCAGATGAGTAGGTGTGCACCTCCTCCACGCATACAGCATCGCCTGACCAGAACTCGACCAACTGAAAGTGCGCGGACACAGCAGGGTCGAAGATCAAATAGGTGAACCTACAGTTAGATGATTCATTGTCGGAGTCCGAGTCCGAGTCCTCGCTCTCATCCCAATCCCATAGGGAGAAAGGTTTCCAGCCGGAGCTGGGCACGGCCACCCATTGCTCGGTGGCGGGGTTGCACACGATATAGCCCAGTGAATCGTAGGTGTCCGAATCCCTTCTGTGCCCAAAGAGGAGGAGCCCGTTGCAGGAACGCATGAGACAGATGGTCTCAACTCCGAGCTGCTCCAGCAGGAAGGAGTAGGAAGCGAGGGGCACGAATCTACCCAACGTGTTGATGAAGCGCCCGCGGGCGACGTGACCCGGGCTCACGCCGCCGCCGCCGTCACCCTTGCCACTGCCATCGTCGCAGTCGCCGCCGTGTATCTCCTCGTCGTCGTCGCCGTCGTAGGCGTAGAAGAAGCCCTCGAGGGTTTGGGGGAGCCTCTTGCAGCGGAGGCGGTCGGCGATGAGATCGCACCAGGCCTTGGAAACGCACTTGAAACGGCAGAGGGATTTGGCGGGGACGCGGGAGAGGATCTCCACGAGGGCGTCGTCGGGCAGGGAGGGCGCCGCCGCCGCGCTCCTCTTGGGGTCGTCCATACCGCTTCGAATGGACAAGAGGAGAAGTAGGTGAGGGGATGAGCGCGAGAGAGGTGTGCAGCGCTCGCCGAGCTGGGGAAAGCTTACCGGCCGCCGGGGAAGATGGGGATCGCCGGTCGCCCCTGGAGAAGTAGCGGCGGGGGTGCCTGAGACATCTGAGGGGAGAGAATGGGATAGTGTTTTTGTGGGCTGGGCCGCATTGCAGCAACAGGCGAACTGGCCGGGCCGAGAAAAAACAACCCGGTTAGTTTCGCCAATCTTAGGGCAAGTACATTTCTGCACGTCAGCGGTCTCATAGGTCGTCTCATGCAGTGCCACGTAAGATTTTTGATGATATGAAGGAGAGAGAGCGAGGAGAGAGAAGGAGGTCGTTGCTTTGCGAAACAACCACCTCATGAGCTAAATTGTAGGACTACGAGACAACTTAACAACCATTGTACAAGTTATTGTTGCCATGCAACTCATAATATTTTATTTTTCTAATGCACATATTAAGAAATTATATACCACTACCAAACAACTTATAGACAACCCAGGTTGCCTGTTAAATCGTCTCAAGATTACGTGTCAATGCATGAGACCGCCTATTAGACGACACCAATGTACTTGCCCTTAATATGGCTTCCGGTGCTTTAATATTAGTGCACACCAGATGTATCGGCCGATCTCTTCTCCTCCCCACACCCTAGCTTCTGCTTGTCCTCATGCGCCACCGCCATCCACCTTGCTGTCGTTCCTCCGGTGCCTGAGGTCGGAGGGGTGGGTTGTGGGCGGGAGCGGCTGGCGACAACGGTGGTGGTCGAGGTCGGAAGACCTTAGGGTTAGGGTTTTGGGGTGTCGGGGGAGGGGGGGCTCCAATGCCCACCAGCCTTAGAAAGGAAGGCCGGCGGGGACGGAGGTCGTGGGTTGGCCGTCGGCGGAGGCGAGGCGGTGTGGGAGTGCTGCCGGCCGGGCAGGGTTGGCCATCCGGTGGGTAGTGGTCGGTGGTGAGGGTGAGGAGGAGCATCGCCAGATTAGGTAGGTATTGACGCAAAATCTGAACCTCAGGCTTCTGCGTTGAACAACACAGAGGACCTAGGAGATCTGCTTAACTCTAGTGCAAGCTCCAAATCGGCTCGTTCGTGCCGGTCAATTTGACCTGAAAATTGAAAAGGTAAACATTAAATTTCTTAGCCAATCGGCGGCGAAACCTTTCAAACTCATGGTAGGCGTTCTTGGAATAAACACCACGACAAATAGATATTTAATGTAAACATGCGGTGTAAATAAATAAAATATTAATGGCATGCGCCATCGGCTATGTCAGCCGACGGGATAAGATAAAGCATTGTAACACAACAGCTATAAAATAGAACCCTTGTTAACCATGCACGCATTAGATAGGTAATAGATCTAATGTCTTGATAAGTGTAATTGAACTTAGACAAGATAACACGAATGAGAAGGCATTGACATCAATCTATTAACCTAAAAGATTAGAGCACAACAAATAAGGACCTCTTTCCTACCGCTTACAAGCTAATTAAGCTAACAAAATTTAATCAATGTCATGACCGTGTAATTGAACTTAGACAAGGTAACACAGTGAAAGGGCATTAATTTTGGCCCATTAACTCAACTAGACGAGCTCGCCGTAGCAAGTCCTCATACACGCCCCTATTGGCTCAATGACATCATCATGCTCTCGTGAGATACAGATAAGACTCGACTGAAACATCGGCTTTCAACAATAGCGTGCTGATATCAGGGGCCTGATGGTTAGCAATACGAGGGGCAGGGGTAAAGATCTATCGGACCTAGCATATGTAAAGCAATAAAAGAATGCAAAGTCTACCAGCCGATACGATCTGATAACTATGAACGTCTAAATAAGGTAAGGGAGGTGATGAAGACAAACTAGCCAGATCTAGCCGTTCGATAACTGTGAGCGCTCAGGAACAACCAAGGAGCCGATAAAGACAACCTGATAGATCTAAGCAAACTCGATAACTGTGAGCAACATCGAAGACAAGTAGAATATTGAACAAAGCTTGCAAAATTCTACTTGCAATCTAAAATAACTCGATAACTAGCCACACAACAATATCAGAATATAAAACTTAACTTAGAAAGTTTTGATAGAGGTCATAATGATCAGATGATGGTACTTACAAGCTCGCCTGAGATCAAAGCCGATGCAGCCTTGCGCACTAGAAGGAACTCGTCGAATTTACTCTACTCCTACTCTTAGAGTTTTGGTGGTGTTGCGTCGAAAGGTTGTATTTGATTGATTGATGATTATTTACAAGGCTCATTGGTTTAGATTTATAGCTTGAAGTAAGTTAAAATCCTAGTCGATTACGACATGACTATTATAGCTATTTTTAAGAACTACTAAAGATAAATCTCCACGCTTTCCCTTATTCGGTGGAGTCGATTTCACTTCAAACTGGGCCCACCTGGTCTTCCATCGGATTCTAGAATCCTGATCAACTACAGTTACATCCACGTACCCTTTTCTCCCTCCTTCATCGGCTGTCAGAACTTTATCCACAACGGTTGACTCTGGTAAAAAACTGGTGTCAACAGAAGAACAGGCCAAAGGGCAGCGGTGGTTGGTGGACGGGCGGCGCGGCTCGCTGCCACCGGCCGGGGTAGTGGAGGTGGTGGCGGGAAGGGGAAGGCTCGGGAAGAAGGTGACTCTTCGATGGAAGGGGGTGGCGGCGAGGGTGAGGAGGAGCGCCACCGGGCGGGTTGGAGGGGGTAGCGGCGGACGAAGGGGCGGGTGGTGGAGTCTCGTGGGGAAGAAGAGGAAGCGGTGAGGAAGAAGAGGTGGTTGTGGGCTTAACGGACTTCTAATCCATCCTCCCTATCTGGCACACGGAAGCAAGACAGGAGCCCCCATTAGTTTCAGGCCTAAATTTCGTGTCCACAACCATTCCATGTTTATTTTCTATTATTTACTTATCTTCAAATCTTTTTCTTATAATCCTATTCATTTCTTCTTTTTTTCTTATAATCCTATTCATTTCTTCTTCTTTTGTTATCTTTTGTTTTTTTCTTTTACTTTCTTTTCTTGTCTTGTACTCCCTATGTTCGAAATTCCGTTCCAAATTGTATGTCGTTTTAGCTTTTCTAGGTTCGTATATATTTATATGTATCTAGACCTACACTATATTTAGGTGCATACAAACATCTATGAACTAAGAAAAATCAAAATGATCTAAAATTTGAAGCAGAGGGAGTACACATATATCTGCTGGCAGGAGCAGGCATGCATGGTGCCTGGCCGATGGTGAAGAAAGAAGTGGTGGTCGATGATCCGACCACTCGGCTGGTGGGGGGGGCAATCAAAATAATAATTGAGATCGCCTTCCCATCCATCCATCCATCACGTGTGCCCACCGCACGCTTGCAGGACTAGGATCGAGCTCGTGCTCCCCTGTCGCATGCAGCAGGCTCATCACTCGTTCCAGCGCTGCTGCTGCTGATGGCACTGCCACTGCCAGCGGTAGTATGCAATCTCGAATATAATCACACCGGCCATTCTCTGACCATGATCGGATCCTGTTGATTGTATCTATTGTACGAAGAACGATATGGATGGGCCGGTCGGTGGTCGTTGGGAGCCGCTGCTCCTGCTGGCTGGCATGTCTTGTCTCGTCGATGGATTGCAGATTCAGATGCCTAGCCCAGCTAGCCTTGCTCGTGGATGGACACTTGCAAAGTAAGCGAGATCCATGCGAGAGGATCCCATCATATCGGACGGGCTTAAAAATAAATTATATAATGTGGTTTTTGTAAGAGGAGAAATCGCAGTGACCGTTGAGCACATGTAGACTGTAGTGCAGGTGTCTCTGATACGCAGTGGCAGTATACTGTATACAATGACCTATATCGTCAGAGATGGATGATCTACTGCTCTTTCTTATATGTATCGTGATGCATGTTACGCACCTAACATGTCTTCTTCACAATCCAACTCAGCCCTTTAAAATTATATAATAGTATGATCCAATTTTTATTAAACCCGAACCTAGACTAAATTAGAATACGTGCTGCATCAGTGCATGACATATACAGTATAGTATATGCACGCAGTTCGTTGACAGTACCTGTGTAGCATTCGAGAAAAGATGAGGATCAAGCGGGAGGGGTGGTGCCCAGCCCAGTTGACGCCACGCGCCATCAGCCCATGCATGCCGTCATGCCCATCTCTCCGCTGCCGCAAACATGTACCTGCAGGACGGGCGTGGCAATAATGCAGCTGGAGGACCGAACTGAAAGATAGGCAGATCATTTCGGAATCGCGACAGCGCAGCGCCCTCGAGATCCGGGACCGAACTAGGGAGCTGCTGCATGGTACCCCTAGAGCGCAGCATGGAGGACCGCCATGATCATTTGTACATTATGGGAGAGAGCAATTCTTCTCCCAATCAGAACAATTTCATCCAGTTGCCAGAGTCTCAGAAAAGAAGGACATGCATGCTGTTTAGGACTAAGAGTCTAAGACTGTCTGGACCTGTAACGAAGATGGAAGAAGACTTAGTATTGGGTACAAAATAAACGTATGCGGTTGCTGAAAAGTGCAGAAAGGAAAATGCAAAAGAACATTGCACCATAGACCACTGGCGTGCTTGCTATGTCTGCTTTAATATTTTTATATTTCACACAAATCGTTCGATTCTTTGTGTTGTTCATGAAACAGCTCTCCTTTTCCCGGTTCTCCATTGCGCCAACAATGTCAATGCATGCGGTACTAGATGATTGAGCCTTTGCTCTGGTCTTATCTAAAACCTTTGGTCATACAAACACACTCGTTCCTCCGCAAATTGCCAACCTGAACATGTATTAAGATATGCTTAGCGTTTGCATACAAAAATTACGAAGCATGGAAAAAAGAAGAAGAAGAAGGAAAGATGTCACTCGGCCGATCGACACGTACATGCATGCACACCGGACCAGGGACCCAACAATAAGAGCAATGCATATAACTCATCCACATGCATGTATGAATGCAGCAACAAGAGACAAGATGCATGCAAGCAGTGTCGTCATCAGGCTTGCCTATCAAATAATGTCCATGCCGACAGACATATTGTGAGACATCCTAATTAAGGCTAGCTTCATCGATCTACTGGCTACTCACATGTCATTATCATCATGATCGATGATATTTGGCTCTTCATTCTCTAAATCATTTGGGTCTCATCAACCAACAAAACATATGCAACTATAAGTGAACTAATCCGGATTTCGAAAAGCAGGAGTCGAGAAACAAATAATGCCGTTTAAAAAAACAGTTGAGAAAATAATTAACCTCGCAGTCTTAATCAGTGCCTAATTTTAACATTTAAAAAGTCAACTTATATAATCGATCAACAACTTACATAAAAACACCATTTAATTAATACGCTATACATGTACATTTGATTTGAAGAGAGAAGTTCTTGGCATGGTACATCATCATCATCGATCAACAGCTCTCCATGCATCATATCCAATCCAACAAAAAATTGACGACGCTCCAATAAATCGACCATCACCACCACCCAATTATATATGATAATATACAACCACCCCAAAATTAATGATTAAATAATAGCAAAAGAAAAAGATCAAGACCCTCCGAGCGAGACCAGCCTGACGGCGATGAACGCGAGGTAGACGACGAGGAGGCCGACCCCGAGCACCCGGTCGAGCCGCATCCCGCGGGCGGGGAGCACCACGATGGCCCACACCAGCGCCGCCGCAAGGAATCCCGCGGCCTGGTACGCCGACGCGTCCGCCGGGATCGCGTACGGCCGCGGGTACCGGGCCCCGGCGGCCATCGTGAGCGACAGGCCCAGGCCCACCACCGTGTTGAACGCCGGGCCCGCGTAGCAGCCCGACACGGCCGTCTGGGCCCCGCCGGCGCCACCGTGCATGGCCATCGCCACGTCCGCCACCAGGTCCCCCAGCGAGTTCCCCCACGCCAGCACTGTCGCGCCCAGCACGCTCGCCTTCACGCCGGCGACGAGACCGATCGCCACGAGAAGGGCGACGAGCTCGCGGGCTAGGAGGTAGGACCAGAGCACCGACATCAGGAACCCGCCCGCGAGCCACGGGAGGCGCCCGCACCGGGTCTCAGGAGGGGAGGTGGAGGTTGTTGTGTGGGCAGCCGCGGCGGCCAGGAGGGCACCCGCCGCCAAGGCGGAGAAGAGCGCGGCGGGGCTGGTGGGGGAAGAGGTGGCGGCGAGGAGGAGCGGGGAGAGAAAGGCGGACGCCACGGCGTAGCGCTTGGACCACCGGTGCGCGGTGATGTCCGGGATCGTCAGGCGCCGCGGGAGGTACAGCGGCGACTGGAGCGCGTCCATGGCGCGCTGGGAGAAGGTTTTCTCCGGCGGCGGGGAAGTGGTAGACTTGTTGAAGGAGATGGGGAGCGGAGGTGCTGCGCCGCCGTCGCCGTGGACGTCGAGAAGGAGAGGGGCGGCGAGGACGTCGGAGGAATTGTTCGCGGCGGCGGCGGGCTTCTTGCCGTCCTCCAGGAGCGGGTCGTCGTCGTCCTCCGCTCTGGCGGCCGCGCAGCAGTGGGAGAACCAGACGATGAGGACGTAGGCGGCGTAGAGGGAGAGGAACGACGCGGCGGCCCAGACGGTGACGGTGCCGGCGAGCAGCACGGCGAGGAGGTAGCACAGCGCCACGAGCAGGAAGCACACGTCGCGCACGAACCCGCGCCGCTCGATCACGACCTCCCCCCGGCTCTCCGCGACGACGGCGACGACGCCGGCCACGACCGTGGACACGAACAGCGCGCCGCCGAGCACGCTGCTGAGCCCGACGTCCCCGGCGTCGCCTCCGCCGCCACCGCCGGTGCCGGCGAACGCGACGACGCTGGAGAGCACGTCGGGCGCGCCGTTGCCGAGCGAGAGGAGCGTGACGCCCGCGATGGCCGGCGGCAGGCGCAGCGCCTCCGAGAGCCCCTCGAGCGACGCGCAGAAGTAGCGCGACGCCGTGTCGCCGAGGAGGTAGAAGAGGACCAGCAGCCACAGCGCCATCGCGCCGGCGCCCAGCCACGGCGCGCGGCCGAAGTCGCAGTAGAAGAGCCGGAGGTAGTCGACGTACGCCCCCGGCGCGCACGGCGGGTGCCCCTGCCACGACAGGTACCGGCACCGCGAGCCGTGGTCCGGCAGCGACCGCAGCGCCGCCTCGCAGCTCGTCCCCTCCTCTTGGCCGCCCAGCAGCAGCAGCAAGGGAGGCGCCGCCGAGATCGCGGGAGAAGCGCCGGAGAAGAAGACCATCGTCCCCGCCGCGTCGCCGTCGCGGCGCGCGGCGGCGAGGAGGACGGAGAGGACGAGGACGAGCAGGAGGAAGGCGGCGCTAGCGACGGCGGCGGCGGCATTGCGCCGGCACTTGAGGAGCCTGTACAGGAACGCCATGGGAGCCGGGGAGTGAGGTAGGTATAATAAGCTTGTGGAATTCTGGACTTGTGGTGGTGGTGAACTATGGTGCTATGATGGCATGGGTGATGGGTGCAATGAATGAGTAGGGAAGAACCAGCCGATCCACAGCAACAGCTTGTCCTCGACCTGGTCCCCGGCGTGTCTCAGTCTCTGTGTGCGTTCCTGGCTTGCTGGTCGGGAGAGAGAGAGAGAGAGAAGGAAGGGAGTTTCGATTTGTGCTCGTGTGGAATTTGGCAGGAAAATGTTGGTGGTGGGGAAGAAGAAGAAGGAAGGACAAGTGGCAGCTCACGAGGTCCCCTTCTTGCAGGTGAGCTGCTGATTCAGCTCGAGCTGCCTGACCGGCCTCCCTGATCTCCTCCATCATTCCCCTCCTCCTTCGCCCCCTGATCTTGTTCTGATTTCTTTTCTGGTAATCCGTGCCGCTTGATCGCTTGTTGATCGTGTCCAAGCGTGGAGCGCCAACTGACCACGTGTTCATGTAGCCGCTGCTTAAAAATCTTTCTTTTTTAAAAAATAAAAAGTTGTAGCCGCTGCTCCCAATTTGATACTAGGTCAGTCAATCAGTTCAGTGCAGGCAGAAATAAAAATGGTTGCTTTTTAGGAACATTGTAAACTAGACATGTCGCTGTCCTTTTCTCTTCCTTCCCAAATCTTGCATGCAACACTCTCGCATTAATACAATTGTTGAGGCTGGCTTCTTGCCTGCGGTAGCACCTCCCAGAAAAAAAAATGGTTGCTTTCGTCGGCGCCGTTCGTCCAGGGACGGGACCATGGACATGGAGGCGCCGCCTGAACTGAACGCTAAGCGACAGCGCTATGGCTCCATGGAGGATGCTTTTACTCCTCTGATCGGTTTGATCTTGAACGGTTCAGAAGTTGAGACAGGGACTGCAACACGAGCGCCTAAAAGCTCAGCAGAGACTGATCATCCGAGCTCCATCCATTCCATGCATCTTCCAGAGCAGCAGTAGTAGTGAACGAGACGTCACTCGATCGTCGATTTGGATGTGTGTACAGCTGTGGATGGTGGCGTCTTGGAACGGAACGTGCGAGAGCGGCTTTTTTTTTTCCCTTCCAAAACGGCAGGTCGATGGACAGAGATGCCGAAAGCGGTAGCAGCAACATGACACAATTGTAGCGGCAATAATCCTTGTGTCTCGTGTGTCAGTGTGGCACTGACGCTCCCCATGACTCTCGACAGTCAAGTCGGCAAGTCGTTGCTGCCAACCGCCGGCGAAGGTTTCAGGCAAGAATGGCTGCGCGGCAGCAGCAGAGGTAGGAGCTACTACGAGCCTAGGAGACGACCATGGCCAAGCCAGGCCATCCGCTGCTTGGTGGTTACCGAGCAACCTTGACCTGTCTGTATCTATCTTCAGATTAGCCTGACCTTCCCTTCCCGCCATCATCAGATCCCGTCAGAACTAAAGAGTCAAGAGGACTCCTGCTGCTTATTAGTTGCGAACGCGTCATCAACCTACTAGGGTCAATTCATATTTGGTCTTTGCATCTGCACGTGTTTTTTTTCTTCTTCTAGAATCCATATCTGCACGTGTTCCCGCATGAAGGGAATACTCATCTAGAGTTGTGTTACGATACGATTATCTGAGGCCTGAGCAAGGGAGTTTTGCTTAGTGGTCGTCTCTGCCGAGAGCTTGAGCTTTTGATATGGTGTGGGAACTCGGCAGGAAAATGGTCACGATGTCCCCTTCCTTCCGGAAGCCGCTGATTGCTTGCTAATCAAATCAGGCGGTTCCCGGCCATTGCATGCATGGACGACACGCCCCGCGCTCCTAAGGCTAACCCCTCGCCATCCTGTCAGTCAGCAACCATCAGGTCTCGTCGTCTCACGTCTCACCGTCGACCGCCCGCGCCTGACGACACTGCCACGCCTTTCGTTTCAAAAAAAGAAAGAGTGAGCTGAAAGCCTGAAAGAAGAAGGCCTGTTTAGTCCCTAAAATCCCAACCTTGACCTATGTAAAAAAGAAGATTCCCCATCACATCAAACTTACGGTACATATATGGAGTACTAAATGTAGACGAAATTAAAAACTAATTGTACAGTTTTGTTGTACTTTGCGAGACGAATCTTTTAAGCCTAATTAGTTAATGTTTGGATAATAATTCACAAATACAAACGAAATGCTACAGTTGCATATTTATAGCAAAATTCTAACTTTGATACTTTCAAATTAGGAACTAAACAAGACCGAAGCTGCATGATGCTGCAGAGGATGCAGACACCAAAAGCGGCCAGGGACCAGAAGCCAGGACAAGCGGGGCGGTGACCGGTGGCCATCCAGAGCTTGGCTTATCCAAAGGAGAATCAACGGTGACCACCCCAGCGTGGTTACAACTTAAGTTTCCCTGTCAGGCTGTCGTGTGTTCTTCCTAGCCAGGACTTGACCTATCCAACCTGTTCTTGCACGTTGCTGCTCCATATTCAACAATGATTCAGAATTTTCAGATCCAGTCGTAAAGTAGTAATGAGTTGGTAGGCTGGGGGTATCGTCAGAGATCGAGTTATCAAATCGAGTTCGTGATCGTCCCACGAGCTTATCTCTCCGGCCGGGGAGGCGATGCGTGTGTGAACGTATCAGCTAAACCGCTGTGCCAGGACGACTACGCTGGTAGTCCCTGCGTATTAAAATATTTGTCGCTGTTGATTTTTCTTATGGTATTTGATCATTCATCTTATTCAAAAATATATTGCAAATACATAAAAAAATAAGTTAAGTTCATAATACTTTAACTCAAAAATATATTGCAAATACATAAAAAGATAAGTTAAGTTCATAATACCTTTAACGGTAAAGCAAGTCACAACCAGAACAAATAATATTTATATAATTTTTTAAATAAGATAAATGGTCAAACGTTGTGAGAAAAATCTAAAACATCTTCAGAAAGCTTATCAGATCAGACTAAAAAGTTGCAAAGATTCTTCACGCATGCTTGCCCCAACGGCCCACCAACCACTGTGATCTGCAGCTGCAAGCAATTATAAGCAATGAGGTCAGGAAGGTGACGCAGAGACTACCAGCTTCTTAGATTTTTTTGTGCTTTTTTCTTTTGGCACACTCTGCAGCAGCAACTTGGAAGGGGCAGCGAGTTTAAGCTGGAAACGGGCACTTGGAACTGATCTTGCTAGCTCGTATCGACAAATGTTCTACATGCCTGCCTGATTTGAAGTGCATGCAACGGTACCGTGTAACTTTTTTTCTGGACAAGTTGGGGGTTGGCTTGGCAGATGCACTTGCAAGTTAAGTACCCTCTCTAATCATGGTCAAGTAGTTTTTTTTTTCAGAAAAGAATCATGCTAAGGTGATTTGCCACTAACCTGCTGCCATGACTTTTACTGAAAGACTCCCTAGCTTGTGTGTGCCATTAAATTAGTGAACTTTGTGTAGTACCTTCGACTTCAGGTCACATGGTCGGTTAAGGAACCTTGCTGATTCGAGAGTCTCAACTCACTCAACTCTCGAGTGCCGAGCTGAAAAGAAAATTGCAAAACGTAAAAAATAAAAGGGGTAAATTTGGACAACACGGGCTTCATCTTCCTACAGGCCCACGTGGCGCCACGGTGGGCCAGCGCTCTTTTGCAGCGTAACAAGATGTGCACGGGGCTGTTCGCTTCAGCTTATAAGCTGGCTGAAAAGCTGAAATGGATGATTTGTTGTGAGAGAAAAACACTGTTTGGTGGCTGATTTGTTGTCAGAGAAAAACACTGTTTGATGATTTGTTGTGTAAGTTTATATAAATTGTTCTAGGTTTATACATTTTTGTTCTGTGAGTTCGTATAATTTATTCGACGTGTATAGATGTTTTGTTCTATAGGTTCATATACTTGGTTCGAACTATACACATCTTATTTTGTAAACTCATATAATTTATTCTAAGATTATATTTTTGTTCTGTAATGCGTACTTATTTATTTCGTGATATCCATTTTCTATTATGTTCTATACAATAAATTGTTCATGATTCTAATTATTTTAGTTCACATTCTGCTATTATTTTGTTCGTCATGTTTAATCATTTGTTTACGATGTTTAATTATTTGTTTGTAGTAACTAGAATTAATTATTATGTATTAAAAATAATAATTTTTTAAAATACTATCGAAATATAGTTAAGTGGGATCTTATTTTGAAGATCTTGATGTAAGCAATTCATTAGTGTACTCGGAATTTAATTTGCATTGATGTCATCAATTTTGTCATGTTTGCATGCATGCACCGAATCTCTATTCTATTTGCTATTAGCGACCCATACCACTTTCCTATTGACTCATGATGCTAATTTAAATATCCGCACCCTGCTCCAATGCTTGAGGTGATGATTCTTTTTTTGTCGCCTCTTGCGACGTATAGACGCACCTCACTTTCAGGGCCATCACAAGTTCAGAACAAGTTCACAGGCAGGCAAGGGTTTCACTAACTTGATGTATGATCTTTCACCCATACATGTTGCTAATAGCTTGCCGGCAAAGGCAATAGCTTTTCAAAAGGTACAGTACAATATGCTCAGCTTCAGGAATGAAATATAATCTTATATTGCTGAAAATATCTATATTTTTTTCTTTTAGAGGCTACTCTATAAACATATTGGCCTTCCCATGGGCACTCACCTGCTCGCTGATTGTTTGATTCAGGTCTTCCAGAAGAAGGTACCATAATTCTTCCATCTATCATTTCTGTGCTCTGAAGCTCATGATTTCTAAGCGAAGTATCACAGAAGATCACTGGACTTCCAATTCCGAGTGTTGCCAAAAGGATATTGTCAAATATACCATGAAGAAGCCACTTACATGGACAAAAGAGCAACATCTACTTAGGTGCTGAGATATCCTGCTGCATTGTAGTTTGAAATACATTGACTAAGAGATTCATGCTACTGTTGCTTGAGATTCAGTTCCTGTCAGCAAGTCATCACAGTTAATTACTTTTTTTTTTGGTTTGTAACATTGTTACGGTGCTGCATGGAGACGCTGTTATATTTGATTCGAATAGTTTATCCTGCGCCACTTTATTATGGTCAATGAAAGCTTAAGATTGCACCAGAGTTTTGCCCTAATTTATGCTGTCATTGTAGTGATTCAACGTCTTCCATTCCCTCTGCAATCAATTGATAAGATACAAAAATTGATAAGATACAAAAAACTGATCATTTGTCAAATAGGAAGTCTATTGAAAGACGCAATCCAGTACAAGAAACAAAGCACGGACAACTGAGTGCTAAAAAGAACATCAGGTCGAAAAAAAGGCCTGCTGTCAGGTGAAGACGGAATGCAGCTTGAGCATTAAGCAACAGTGTTATGCAAGTTGGAAAAGGAGTTGGGAGTACTAGGGACTGAGCAAATTCAGTCATCGAATTTGTCTTGACAATTTCAAGTGACAGCAAAGATCACCTCTAATAAGCAGCTCTGAGCTCACCGCTGTGCGTTGCTGCTTTGACCACAACCGCATGATCTATCTCCCGGATCAGGACCGACGACGGCAGCGGCTAGTTTCGCCGGATCATCACCGAGCAGCTTTTCTGCACAGGCGGCGGATGCTGCGCGCGATTCTCGTCGGAGGCCAGGCGGGCGTGGCATCTCTCCACGAACACGTCTCGGGTCCACCACCGCTGGAGGTCGCCGTGCCCAATACCAGGCGGTGCGAGCTCGGCCACCCTGCGAATGCCGCGCTTCCGGCGGGGGCGGACCACGGCGGCGCCTTCGCCGGACGGGCGGGAGGACCCGATCCAAACCAGGAGGCTATGTGAAAATAGCAGGTGTCCTATTGCAAATAATCGGATCGCGACCGCGATCCAATTAAATTGCAAAAACTAGGAGGTATTTTGCAAATAATCGGATCGCGATCAATAGTCGCGATCCAATCCGAGGGCTTTTGCAAACTTTCCAATCCCGGTCCGGTCCTCCGCCGCGCTCGCCGGAGCGCCGCCTAACGCCGGGCGTCCTTCCCATGGGTGCCTCTTCTTCCTCCTGCCCATCTCGAAGCAGCCCCAGCTCGCGCGGAACGAAAACCGTGTTTTCAGAGCCCCAAGGAGCGGCCGGTGTTCAGGCTGGCAGAGAAAAGGCCGTCTCTGGTTTCATGCCTTTAAAATACCTTTAATAATAAAAACAAGCCAAAACAAAATAATGATAATTATATAATTTTTTAAAAATAATATGAATTGTCAAATGTCATGTATGTTATTGTAAGCTTTTCGATTATTCGGTGACAGGTACACATAGATCCTATTTCTGTGCCCAAGCCATCTGGAAGGTGTACAGTATATGTTTATTGGTACCCATGCGTTGCCACGTGAGATAGAAAAATATATATTCAACGCAACAAGAGGAGCAGAAAAAGCATGATGCTTTGAGATATAATTATTAAACAGCACAATCTATCTGAATATTGGTTTCCTGTATTTAAGCCTTAGTGGCCATGCCCCAGACAATTAGCATGCAGTTTCCATATGCCTTCAGTTGGGCCTCAAGAACAGCAACACTACATATATCCGTAGGCTTACCCAAGCCTACTGGAAAGAAGGTGTAGAGTATTTCCCATTTCTTTAGTAACGAGATTACACTCACTTGTGTACAATTACGATGAGAGTGCAGGTCCTTGATGATCGATCGAATGAGGAGTAGAAGCGCCAAGGTTTCATCCACTACCGGAAAGATGAAATTCACTTAGGCCCCGTTTGGGTCCAAGGAATTGGAATCTATTTATGGAGTAGGCTAATTTATGTTGGAATGTGGCATTCCACAACTTTCCAAAGTTTAGATATAAGCCTATCTTAAATTCATGGGGTGGGAGATGGAAATTGATTCTATAGATTATGGTTATTAGATGGAATTCAATTCTTATAGCACGCTCTTAGACTCGCTTCTCTATAGTAGAAGTGCAGCATACAAGTATCTCTCCCATATCACCAACTATAATATACAACTATATTCCACATACAATTATATTAGCTTAATTAATTTGTGTCTAAATTATGATTATTAGGATGGAATTCAATTCCATCGAAACAAACGGGGCCTTAGTGTTTTTTATTTGCTGAGTGTTTTTTTCCGAGCACTTGGCAAACAAGCTCTTTGCCGAGTGTCTGCCTAAAAACACTCAGCAAACAAAAAAAATACTTGGCAAAGAGGAGGTTCGCCGAGTGTAAAAAAAAACACTCGGCAAAGAGGGGGGTTTGCCGAGTGTTTTTTTGACACTCGGCAAAACAATAATTTTCTTTTCTCTTTTCACCTTGAAAATTTTTCTACTCCCACATACAACATGTGGTACTCGATGTTAAAATTTGGTATATTTTTTGGATTTGTTTGCTATATTTAATTAATTAATTGTATTTCAAGGAAATTTTTGGTATAAGTCAAATTTGAACTACAAGTCATTCAAATTATAGAATAAAATGAGTAGAAAAATGATATTCATGTTATTTAGCCCAGTTTGAGGCCTTAACCATGAAATTAAAAGAAATTTCGAACATCTTGTTCAAGAAAACACGACTACGAACGTGTGGCCAAATGATTTTTAAATTGTAAAAAAAGCAAGCGAAGTCTGAAAATCATAAGATTTATCATGATGTGATGATATCATATGTAGAGGTTGTGGTAAAAAATTGAGAAGGTTTCACATATTTCGTCACATACGATGTTTACAAACCAAAGCATCTCAGAAGAAGAATAGTAGCGTTGAGAAGGATTCGATAAGATTTGGAGTCAAAGTGACGGTCGAGTTTTGGTTTGCCTACAAAACTTTTTGTATAGGTAATAGAGAACATATATTATTTCATGTGGAATTTTGGTAATTTTTTGGAACCGTTTGATAATTTTAATGTATTAAGTGCAATTATAGAATTTTAATTGATATAAATTGAATTGGAGCTATAACTACATAAAATCATGGAATAATATGAGTGGAACAATCAAATACATATTGTTGAGTGAATTTGATGAGGTATTGTTGAGTTTATCAAAACAAATATAGAAGAAAACGTTGTAGAAAAGAAGGAAAAAGGGAAAAATTAAAAAAAATCTTTGCCAAGTGCCAGCACTCGGCAAAACAATGCTTTCCCGAGTGCTATACTACAAACACTCGGCAACCCAAAAGAAAACCCACCCCCT